>NW_026652276.1:33326680-33351031 GCF_009828535.3 Hylobates moloch | reverse complement strand
GCGTATGTTGAACCAGCCTTGCATCCCAGGGATGAAGCCCACTTGATTATGGTCGATAAGCTTTCTGATGTGCACAGATTGCATTAAGAGGACAGGATTAACTTAAGGGAAAAATTTCTCCCAGGTTTCAGCAGAGCTGCCTTTCACTCAGGTTTCCCACTGTCAGAAAAAGGGTTACAAATTAAGGAAGCAGGATAGGTCCAAAATAAACCCTGTGGTGTCAGATTAGAAGTTCAGGCATCAGTATACTCTGATGGCTTTTCAAACAGTTGGATATAAAGATAAATGTTAAAGCAGATAGATATAGGAATATATTGGGGTATATGTGTATATGCATTTATATATATCCTAGCCTATGGGCTGAGCAGGACTTAAAGCAATAAAACCCAAGTACAAATGAACAGGTAGCACCCAGCTCTTTGTTCTAAATACCACTCTCTAATGAAAGGAACCAAAACTCCTTGGACAAATGGTTGATTTTAGGGCTTGAATAAAGAAAGAACAAGATTAATCTGGAACATATTCTGGTCCCAAAAAATAAAAAAGTGCCAAAAAATGGTGGAGACATGTTAAAGTGGAGATCTCCAACCTTTTTCGCCCCAGGGACCAGTTTTGTGGAAAACATTTTTTCCATGGACAAGGTGTATGTGTAGGTTTTGGGATGATTGAAGTGCATTACATTCATTGTGCACTTTATTTCTGTTATTATTACATTGTAATATATAATGAAATAATTATACAACTCATTATAATGTAGAATCAGTGGGAGCCCTGAGCTTTTTTTCCTGCAACTAGATGGTCCCGTCTGGGGGTGATAGAAGACAGTAATAGATCATCAGGCATTAGATTCTCTTAAGGAGGTCACAACCTAGATCCCTTTTGTATGCAGTTTACAACAGGATTTGTGCTCCTATGAAAATCTAATGCTGTCGCTGATCTGACAGGAGGTGGAGCATAGGTAGTAATGTGAGCAATGGGGAGCAGTTGTAAATACAGATGCAGCTTCACCTGCTTGCTACCACTAGCCTCCTGCTGTGCAGCCCAGTTCCTAAGAGACCACGGGTGGGTACGAGTACGTGGCATGGAGGTTTGGACCCCTGTGTTAAAGGATATAGGAGCCAACTTGAAGTCAATCTCAATGGCCAAATCAGCAACAAAATAAATAGTGATAATAATGGATTATAATCCATTGAATAAAATGTGAATCCGAGTCGAGTGATATAAATAATTTTTAAAAGTCAAGGGAGTGAAAACAAAGCTTTTCTTTATAGTAACATCCCAAATAATAAGTATAAAAGAATAGTGGGAAGAGGAAATTTTCATTTGGCAAACACGACATTAATAATTGCTTCAGCAAGAGTCATCAATGGATGCTAAAATTAGTGGCCGAAAATGTGACAGAAAACAGAATATTGAGACCATGTAGTCCCAATTTTTCTCCCTATAACATATGTATAAATTACAAGGTAAACATAATAATTTTATGATGGAGAAATCAGACAGACTCCACCTGGAATAGGTTGAATTATGTTCCCCCTTCTTAAATTCATACGTTAAATTTTTAACTACCAGAATCTCGCAATGTGACCTTATTTGAAAATAGGGTCATTGCAGATGTAATTAGTTGAGATGAAGTCATACTGGAGTAGGATGGGCCCCTAATCTAATCTGATTGGTGTCCTTAAAAAACAGGGAAATTTAGACATGGAAGCATGCATGTACAGGGAGAATGCATGCGAAAATGAAGGCAAGATTGGAGTGATGCTTCTATAGGCCAAGGAGCACCAAAGATAGCCAGCAAACCATTGGAACCTAGGGGAGAGGCATGGGACAGGTTCTTTTTGATAGCCCTCAGAAGGAGCCAACCCTGCCAACACCTTGATCTTGGATGTCTAGCTTCCAGAGCTCTGAGATAATACATTTCTATTGTTTAAGCCACTCACTCTGCAGTACTTTGTTATATCAGCCTTTGAAAACTAATACAAAACCTTAAATGAGTGATCAAAGTCACCATCACCAATAATGGAACAGTATCTACTGACAATGACAAGAAAGATGTAACATCACATTTGTGAGATTTTACCCAAAATGAATAACCTGAATGTAATAATAGTGAAATGGCAGGCAAGTTCATATTGAGGGATATTCTATAAAATAACTGGCCAGTATCATTTGAAAGTGTGAAAGTCATGAAAGACAAAGAAAAACTGAGGACTTGTTTCATATTGGAGGAGCGACAGGAGACATGACACATAGTGTAAAGGTGGATCTAGATTAGATCCTGGAACAGAAGAGGGCATTAGTGGGACAAATGAAAAACTTTGAAGTCTTTGTGTTAGATTAGCTATTATTATTGCATTAATATTTATTTTCTCATTTGATAATTATACTATGGTTATATAAGATGCTAATATTTGAGGAATCTTTATGAAGGGTATAAAGGAATTCTTTATACTATTTTTACAACTTACATGTGAGTGTGAAATTTTTTCAAAGTAAAAAGTTAAGAACATTAAAACAAAAACAAAGTCATATTATAGATGCAAGACAGTGGAAAACTTGTTTTTTGTCTTGTAATATTCCTTATCAAAATGTCAGTGAAGTTTTTTCAATTCTGTGAAGGTGTGGATTAGAAGCAATTCTGAACAGTTTATACAGCTACTCCCATGGCCTTAGGCGATACTGTATACAAGCTGTTATAGCCCAGTAATTTGACAGAAGATTCAAAGATTAATTTCCCTTTCATATCATTTGAAAATTATTTCTCCAAGTCCTTCTCTTTAATTTTCAAATTATTTTAAGCTCCTAAAAAATGAACGAATACTTCTGATTATCCAAAATTGCATTTAAACATGGTAAAATTAAAGCTACATTTCAGAATCTGAAAAAAGGCTTTACTACACTGTGTTGATAGGGTCATAAAAATGCTTATTGACCTTTCAGATAATGAGGCTACAATGGTCATAGATAGAACAGATGGTTTTCTGATGAAACCAAGTGATTTCTCAACATAGGATGTCCTCTTCAGCTGTTTCCCTAATGAAGAGAGCTTATATCTCTTTTCAGAGATCAATAACACGTTTGGATATATACGATAAAGTAAGAATTTTTATCCTCTTAAAAGTTACAACTTTTAGGCTTCTATGTGCGCTAGATTTTCTCAATTCTTAGTTTTTTTTTTTTTTTTTTGGTGAGGTTGGGGTTTGGGAAATGTCTCAAACTATAAATGAACCATATTTAACATAGAGGCAGTTAAATAATTTCTCAGACTGAAATTGGGTATTTAGTTTTGCTACAACAGCAGCTGGCAGACAGCACCTGCCATCTGGTACAATTAATTTACAGTTAAGCTTCCAAGTTGCTGCTTGCAATTTAGAGCAGGAGAGAGGCTGTACACACATTCAGATGGGTACAGTATTAGAGGAAACATAACTTGTGATGTTTCTCCAAGAGAGTAAAGAGTTACCATGTCTGTGTATCCATTCAGGTTGGCATTTCCTTGACTTTCCAAGGGAGTATGATGCATATTTTTTTTTAGTTATATGAATGTATCTATAACTTCTTGCAGTGGACATACATTAAGGTGACCCCTAGTGAGTCATATCTTTGTATAATCCTTTCTGCTGCTGGAGTGTGGGCAGGACCTCTGACTTGGTTGTTTTTTTTTTTCCGGACTTCCTTTTAACCAATAGAATACAGCAAAGGTGATGGGATGTCACTCCCTATATAAGTCTTCCTCTTAGCAGACGGACTAGAGACACCACTTGCTGGCTCTGGAGAAGTGAGCTTCCTTGTTCTGAGGGCCTTTAGAGAGACCCACATGGCAAGGAACTGCTGGTGGCCACCAGGAGCTGAGATGGTCCCTGGACACCAGCCAGCAATAACACAGGGACCTCACTTCTACCTGTCAGCAAACTGGAAGTGGATCTGTCCCAGTAGATCCCAAATGAGAACACAGCCTCAGCTAACACCTTGATTGCTGTTAGTGAGACTGAGAAGCACAGAATCTAGTTAAGTGTACCAAGACTCCCAACCCAAGGAAACCGTGATGTAATAAATGTGTGTTGTTTTAAGCTATTAAGTTTTTGGTAGTTTGTTACACTTCAAGCGAAAACCAAGCCCCTTTCTCCCCAGATTCTTGTATTATCATGAAATACTTGGCTGACTTAAATAAATTTCCACTTGTTTGTCATTCACAAGAGGCACAGAGTCATTCCTGGTTGGTTACTTTTGGTGTTGCTTACAGATGGGAATGATGGCTCTTACATTGTAAATTTAAACTTACGTTGGACAAACAATGGCACATTCCTTAACAATAAGCATCATATATTTGAGGAATGTTCACTGATGTGAAAAATGTCTGTGGCAAAAAATAGTGCTGCTCCCCGAGTATTCCGTGTGCTTTTCCACATGGGCTTTCCCAACAGCCTCCGGGGGGCCATGTGACTATTCACAAGAGCAGAAACAATATTTTACTTCCAGACTGAGGCAGTGAAAAGCTTATACATGATAGCAATTCTTCCTTCTCCTACCATGACAACTGCTGTGGCCACATGTTCAGACAACACAGCTAAGGGTGATGAAGCATTCTCCAGCCTGTGTTCCTGGAGAGCCTTTCGGAGGAGGCAACCCCTTGCTGTTTTCTATGCTTCCTCTAGCATGCTAGAGAAGTAAAGATTCAATATCCTCAATCACTAGGATTTGGGGGTTTTGTTTCTGCAACATAATACAGCTATTCTTATTACTTTAAATGCTACTATATTAACCTCAGCGCAGAGGATGAAACTTGTTGTATACAGAGAAAATAAATAAAATGAAGGAAAATAGGGTAGGATATGTACCAAAATGTCAATAGTGGTTATTTCTGGATGGTGAACTGGATAGTGAGATTGCAAAGCAATTGCTAGTTTCTTTGTCATATGACAAATTTTCCAAAATTTCTGTGGTGCACACGTGTATATACAGACATAAATTATAATTAAAAATTAAAACATTTTTAAATTGGAATTGCCAACAAGATACTTTAATATTTAGCTAAAGTTTTCTTCTTATGTCTAAGACTCTGTAAGTATGAAGTTCTACCAACCATTAAGACAACATGCTATTCCACATTGAAATAAAAAGAAAGCGTGTGATGTTACTATTAATGTTAAACTATTTGTCTATTTCTGAGGCTTTCAGAAATACAAAATAAAGAAGACCTAGGTTTCTTTGAAGGGGAATTATAGGAGAGGAGAGGAGTATGATATAATTGTCTTACTCATGAAAGCAAAACTGCAAGCCATTGCTTTCTTTTTTTAATGCAAAACCCTAAAACACCAAATTAAATAATGTAGCAACTAATTAGAAGTGCAATCTTAGACAATTTTCCCAAAAATCTGAAGTATTCAGATTTCACTATAGATGGATAAAATCTGAAAGTCACCTTTTAAGGTATTTGAAATAGCTAAATTTGGTTCATCCTAGATGCATTTAATTTTTCCTATTCATATTCTCTTCAATTAAAGGACTTGATCATAGGGAGAGGTAGGCAAAGAATATGGGGTGATGGATCCTGACCATGGGCAGTATTTCATCTATCAAGCTGTCATTCTTAATTATAGATTTTTTTTGCCATTTCATGAAGACAGTCCCTGTTCTAACATTGAATTGGATAAATTTTATTTTTTAATGGAAACTCTTTTAAAATATTTATGTATTTATTTTTCAATAGTTTTTGGGGGAACAGTTGGTGTTTGGTTGCATGAAAAATTCTTTAGTGGTGATTTCTGAGATATCAGTGCACCCATCACTTGAGCAGTGTACACTGTACCCAGTGTGTAGTCTTTTATTCCTTACCCCTTCCCGTCCTTCCCCCGAGTCCCCAAAGTCCATTATATCATTCTTATGCCTTTGTGTCCTCATAGCTTAGTGCCCACTTATAAGTGAGAATATAAGATGTTTGATTTTTCTATTCCTGAGATACCTCACTTAGAATAATGGTCTCCAACTTCATCCGGGTTACTGTGAATGCCATTATTTCATTCCTTTTTATGGCTGAGTAGTATTCCATGGTATACATACACCACATTTTCTTTATTGTTGGTTGATGGGCATTTAGGCTGGTTCCCTATTTTTGCAATTGTGAATTGTGCTGCTATAAACATGCATGTGTAGGTGTCTCTTTCATATAATGACTTCTTTTCTTCAGGGTAGATACCCAGTAGCGGCATTGCTGGATCAAATGGTAGTTCTACTTTTAGTTCTTTAAGGAATCTCCACACTGTTTTCCCTAGAGGTTGAACTAGTTTGCATTCTTACCAACAATGTAAAAGTGTTCCCTTTTTATCACGTCCACACCAACATCTGGTTTTTTAAAAAATTTTAAATTATGGCTATTCTTGGAGGAGTAGGGTGGTATCCCATTGTGGTTTTAATTTGCATTTCCCTGATCCTTAGTGATGCTGAGCATTTTTTCATATGTTTGTGGGCCATTTGTGTATCTTCTTTTGAGGATTGTCTATTCATGTCCTTAGCCCACTTTTTGATGGGATTATTTGTTTTTTTTCTTGCTGATTTGTTTGAGTTCCTTGTGGATTCTGGATATTAGTCCTTTGTTGGATGCATAGTTTGTGAATATTTTCTCCCACTCTGTGGGATGTCTGTTTACTCTGCTGATTATTTCTTTTGCTGTGCGGAAGCATTTTAGTTTAGTTAGGTCCCGTCTATTTATCTTCGTTTTTGTTGCATTTGCTTTTGGGATTTTGGTCATAAACTCTTGGTCTAAGCTAATATCTGGAAGAGTTTTTCCAGTGTTATCTTCTAGAATTTTTATGGTTTCAGGTCTTAGATTTAAGTCTTTGATCTATCTTGAGTTGACTTTTGTATAAAGTGAGATATGAGGATCCAGCTTCATTCTTCTACATGTGCCTTGCAAATTATCCTAGCACCATTTGTTTAATAGGGTATCCTTTGCCCACTTTATGTTTTTGTTTGCTTTGTCAAAGATCAGTTGGCTATAAGTATTTGGCTTTATTTCTGTGTTATCTGTTATGTTCCTTGGTCTACATGCCTACTTTTATACTAGTACCATGCTGTTTTGGTTACTGTAGACTTGTAGTATAGTTTGAAGTTGGGTAATGTGATGCCTCCAGATTTGTTCTTTTTGCTTAGTCTTGCTTTGGCTGTGCGAGGTCTTTTTTGGTTCCATATAAATTTTGGAATTGAAGTTCTGTGAAGAGTGATGATGGTATTTTGATGGGAATTGCATTGAATTTGTAGATTGCTTTTGGCAGTATGGTCATTTTCACAATATTGATTCTATCCATCAATGAGCATGGGATGTGTTTCCATTTGTTTGTGTCATCTGTAATTTCTTTCAGCAGTGTTTTGTAGTTTTCCTTGTAGAGATATTTCACCTCCTTGTTTAGGTATATTCCTAAGTATTTTTTTACTATTTTTTGCAGCTGTTGTAAAAGAGGTTGAGTACTTGATTTTATTTTAGCTTGGTCATTGTTGGTATGGCAGTGCTACTGATTTGTGTACATTGATTTTGTATCCTGACACTTTACTGAATTCATTTGTCAGATCTAGGAGCTTTACGGCTGAGTCTTTAGGGTTTTCTAGGTATACAATTATATCATTGGTGAGCAGTGACAGTTTGACTTCTTCTTTACCAATTTAGATACCATTTATTTCTTTTTCTTGTCGATTGCTTTGTCTAGAACTTCCAGTACAGTGTTGAATGGCAGTGGTGAAAATGGGCATATTTGTCTTGTTCCAGTTCTCAGGGAGAATGCTTTCAACTTTTCGTTTAATATAATGTTGGTTGTGGGTTTGTCATAGATGGCTTTTAGTACCTTGAGGTATGTCCCTTCTATGCCAGTTTTGCTGAGGGTTTTAATCATAAAGGGATGCTGGATTTTGTCAAATGCTTTTTTGCATCTATCGAGATGATCGTGTAATTTTTGTTTTTAATTCTGTTTATGTGATATATTTCATTCATTGACTTGTGTACGTTAAACCATCCCTGAATCCCTGGTATGAAACCTACTTGATCATGGTGGATTATCTTTTTAATATATTGTCAGATTCGGTTAGCTAGTATTTTGTTGAGGATTTTGCATCTATGTTTATCAGAGATATTGGTCTGTAGTTTTCTTTCTTTCTTTCTTTCTTTTTTTTTTGAGACAGAGTCTCACTCTGTCGCCCAGGCTGGAGGACAGTGGCGTAATCTCGGCTCATTGCAAGCTCTGCCTCCTGGGTTCACACCATTCTCCTGCCTCAGCCTCCTGAGTAGCTGGGACTACAGATGCCCGCCACCACGCCTGGCTAATTTTTTGTATTTTTAGTAGAGATGGGATTTCACCGTGTTAGCCAGGATGGTCTCGATCTCCTGACCTCGTGATCCGTCCACCTCCGCCTCCCAAAGTGCTGAGATTACAGGCGTGAGCCACCGCACCCAGCCAGTTTTCTTTCTTTCTTTTTTTTCTTTAATGTCCTTTCCTGTTTTTGGTATTAGGGTGATACTGACTTCATAGAATGATTTAGGGAGGACTCCCTTTTTCTCTCTCTTTTGGAATAGTTTCAGTAACATTGTACTAATTCTTCTTTGAATGCTTGACAGAATTCAGCTGTGAATCCATCTGATCCTGGACTTTTTTTGGTTGGCATTTAAAAAATTACTGTTTCAATCTTGCTACTTGTTATTGGTCTGTTTAGAGTTTTTCTTTCTTTCTGATTTAATCTAGGAGGATTATATATTTCCAGGAATTCATCCGTCTCCTCCAGATTTTTTAGTTTGTATGTGGAAAGGTGTTCATAGTAGCCTTGAATGATCTTTTGTATTTCAGTGGTATTTGTTGTAATATCTCCAGTTTCATTTCTAATTGAGCTTATTTGGATCTTCTCTCTTCTTTTCTTGTTTAATATCACTAATTGTCTATCAATTTTATCTTTTCAAATAACTAGCTTTTGTTTCATTTATCATTCATATTTTTTTGGTTTGTTTCAATTTCATTTAGTTCTCCTCTGATCTTTGTTATTTCTCTTCTGCTGGGTTTGGTTTTGTTTGTTCTCGTTTCTCTAGTTCCTTGAGTTGTGACCTTAGATTGTCTGTTTGTGCTCTTTCAGACTTTTGATGTAGGCATTTAATGCTATGAACTTTTTTCTTAGCACTGCTTTTGTTGTATCCCAGAGGTTTTGATAAGTTGTGTCACTATTATTGTTCAATTCAAGAAATTTTTAAATTTCCATCTTGATTTCATTGTTGATCCAATGATCACTCAGGATCAGATTACTTAATTTCCATGTATTTGTAAAGTTTTGAGGGTTCCTTTTGGAGTTAATTTCCAGTTTTATTCCACTGTGTTCTGAGAGGGTACTTGATATAATTTTGATTTTCTTAAATTTATTGAGACTTTTTTTGTGGCCTATCATATGGTCTGTCTTGGAGAGTGTTCCATGTGCTGATAAAAAGAATGTATATTCTACAGTTGTTGGGTAGAATGTCCTGTAAATATCTGTTATGTCCATTTGTTCTAGGGTATAGTGTAAGTCCATTGTTTCTTTGTTGACTTTTTGTCTTTTTTTTTTATGAGGTGGATTCTTGCTCTGTTGCCCAGGCTGGAGTGCAGTGGCATGATCTCAGCTAACTGCAACCTCTTCCTCCTGGGTTCAAGTGACTCTCCAGCCTCAGTTTCCCAAGTAGCTGGGACTACAGGCACATGCCACCATGTCCGGCTAATTTTTGTATTTTTAGTAGAGACGGGGTTTCACTATGTTGACCAGGCTAGTCTCGAACTCCTGACCTTGTGATCTGCCTGCCTCAGCCTCCCAAAGTGCTGGGATTACAGGCATGAGCTACCGTGCCCTGCCAGGACTTTCTGTCTTGATGACCTATCTAGTACTGTCAGTAGAGTATTGAAATCCCCCACTATTATTGAGTTGCCATCTATCTCATTTCTTAGGTTTAATGAGAATTGTTTTATAAATGTGGGAGGTCCAGTATTAGGTGTATATATGTTTAGGTTTGTGATATTTTCCTGTTGGACTGATCCTTTTATCATTATATAATGTCCCTCTTTGTCTTTTTTAACCGTTTGATATTGTTTGGCTCTGTGTCGTCACCCAAATCTCATCTTGAATTGTAGCTCCCATAATTCCCACATGTTGTGGGAGGGACCTGGTGGGAGATAATTGAATCGTGGGGGCGGTTTCCCCCATACTGTTCTCATGGTAGTGAATAAGTCTCACAAGATCTGATGTTTTTATAAGAGGTTTCCCCTTTCACTTGGCTCTCCTTCTGTCTTGCCATTGCCATGAAAGAAGTGCCTTTCACCTTCCGCCATGATTGCAAGGCCTCCCCAGCCATGTGGAACTGTGAGTCCATTAAATCTCCTTTTCTTTGTAGATTACCCAGCTTGGGTGTGTCTTTATTAGCAGTGTGAAAATGGATTAATGTACTGTTGTTGCTTTAAAATCTGTTTTGTCTGATAGAATAGCTATTCCTGCTCACATTTGGTTTCCATTTGCATGGAATATCTTTTTCTACCACTTTACCTTAAGTTTATGTGAGTCCTTATGCATTAGGTTGAAGCGGGATATAAGGAGGCAGGGAGACCGGACATAGTGCAGGAGGGTGTTTATTTTAAGGTGTACACTGGCCCAGCAGACATGTGTCCTAAAAGCTGAGCCCAGAACAAAGAAAATGAGTCCCTTTTAACCATTTTGAGGTGGGAACTACATGAAGCAGGCTTACAGAAGTGAGAACAAAAGGCTGCTGTGACCCTTTGGCAACATGTCTTACATCTCTGTGAGAACTTGGTTTGCAGCTTATGCTTATCTGTCTTGTGACCTTGCAGCTATGCAGGGAAGAAAGAAGTAGGAGTTTACAGAGCCTACAAAATATGTGGAAGATAGGTATGGTTAATGTTTCTTGGGACAGGCAGTTAATATTCTCTTCTAACTTTAACTTAGAGGGGGCTACTTAAATTCTTTTCAGCCTTGGTTAATACAGTAATTTATTCTATGAGCTATTGTTATTTCTCTTACTATTATTACTTATGCTATTATTCTCTTATTTTCTTAATTTCCCACTGCAAAGTGAGTCTCTTTAAGACATAAGATACTTGTTTGGTGGATTTTTATCCATTCTGCCACTCTGTATCTTTTAAGTGGAGCATTTAGGCCATTTACATTCAATGGTGGTATGGAGATGTGAGGTATTGTTTTATTCATTGTGCTAGTTGCTGCCTGAATACCTTGGTTTTTTTCCAGTGTGTTGTTTTTTTATAGGCCCTATGGGGTTTATGCTTTAAGGAGGTTCTATTTTGGTGTATTTTGAGGTTTTGTTTCAAGATTTAGAACTCCTTTTAGCACTTCTTAAAGTGCTGGTTTGGTAGTGTCAAATTCTCTCAGCATGTTTGTGTGAAAAAGACTGTATTTTTCGTTCATTTCTAAAGTTTAGTTTTGCTGGATACAAATTCTTGACTGGCAATTATTTTGTTTGAGGAGGCTAAAGATAGGACCCCAATCCCTTCTAGCTTGTAGGATTTCTGCTGAGAAATCTGCTGTTAATCTGCTAGGTTTTCCTTTATAGGTTACCTGATGCTTTTGCCTCACAGCTCTTAAGATTCTTTCCTTCATCTTACCTTTAGATAACCTGATGATTATGTGTCTGTGTGATGATCTTTTTTTGTGATAAATGTCCCAGGTGTTCTTTGAGCTTTTTGTATTTGGATTGTCTAGATCTCTAGCAAGGCCAAAGAAGCTTTCCTCGAGTATTTCCTCAAATAAGTTTTCTAAACTTTTAGATTTCTCTTCTTCCTCAGGAATAGCAATTATTCTTAGGTTTGGCTTCTTAACCCCAAATTTTCTTGGAGGCTTTGTTCTTTTTTTTGTTGTTGTTGAGATGGAGTCTTGCTCTGTTGGCCAGGCTGGAGTGCAGTGGTATGATCTCGGCTCACTACAATCTGTCTCCCAGGTTCAAGTGATTCTTCTGCCTCAGCCTCTCAAATAGAGACTACAGGCATGCACCACACCACCCCTAGCTATTTTCTTTGAATTTTTAGTTGATAGGGGGATTTCACCATGTTCACCAGGCTGGTCTCAAATTCCTGACCTCAGGTGATCCACCTGCCTTGGCCTCCCAAAGTGCTGGGATTACAGGCATGAGCTACCACGCCCAGCCCCGCTTTGTTCATTTTTCTGATTTTTTCTTTGTCTTGGTCTGATTGGGTTAATTTAAAAGCCTTGTCTTCAAGCTCTGAAGTTCTTTCTTCTACTTGTTCTAGTCTGTTGTTGACATTTTGCAGTGCATTTTTTATTTTTCTAAGTGTGTCTATTATTTCCAGAAGTTATGGTTATTTTTTCTGTATAATATCTATTTCTCTGGAGCATTTTTCATTCATATCCTGTATTTAAAATTTTTTTTTTAAAGTTGGTTTTCACCTTACTATGGTTTCTCCTTTTCACCTTTGTGTGATTTCTCCTTGAGAAGCTCAATAATCAACCTTCTGAATTCTTTATCTGGCAATTCAGAGATTTCTTCTTGGTTTGGATCCATTGAGAGACGTTCTTCTTTGTTTGGATCCATTGCTGGGGAGCTAGTGTGATCTTTTAGGGGAGTCATAGAAACTTGTTTTGTCATATTACCAGAATTACATTTCTGATTCCTTCTCATTTGGGTAGACCATTTCAGTAGAAAATCTGCTGTTTAGATTTTATTATCCCAGGGGGTGATCCCTTGATGTGATGTGCTCCCCCTTCCCCTAGGGAGGGGGCTTTGTGAGAGCTGGACTGCAGTGATTATTATTGCTATTCTGGGTCTAGACACCCAGCAGGGGTACCAGGCTCTAGGCTGGTGCTGGGGAATGTCTGCAAAGAGTCCTGTGATGTGATCCATCTTCAGGTCTCCCAGGTATGGATATCAGCACCTGCTCTGGTGGAGGTGGCAGGGGAGTGAAGTAGACTGAGAGTCCTGTCCTTGGTTGCAAATATTTTTAGTGTGCTGGCTTTCTAGAATGCTGGTTATGCTAGCAGTGAAGTTGTCATGTAGACAGATTCAGGACCTCTGGTTAGCCAGGATGTTGAAGGCAGTGGAATTAGCTGTTGTTTTCTCCTTCCTTGGAGCAGGATTATTGTGTTATGAGTTGCTGTAATGTCCTGAGTTTGTTGGCCTCCAGCCAGGAGGTGGCATTTTTAAAAGAGTGCCAGGTATAACAGTAGAAGGGGATATAAGCTTGCCGTAAGTTGGCCAGGATAAGTATTCAGGTTTCTCAGCTGATAGGTGGGGCCATAAAGCTCCCAACAGTTTATGTCTTTTGTGATTGGCTACCAGGGCAGGTAGAGAAATACCAGGTATCAGGGAGGGGCAGGTTAGGCAGGTCTGAGCTCAGACTCTCCTTGGGCAGGGCTTGCTGCAGCCACTGTGGAGGATGGGCGGTGGGATGGTTTTTGGGCCAATGGGGTTATGTCCCAGAGGGGATTATGGCTGCCTCTGTCACCAGGGAACTGGGGGAAATCTGCTAGGGGTAGGCCTCATCCAGCTCCCATGCAGCTGGTGAGGCTAGTCTTGCTCCTACCGTGTCCCACTAACAGTACCTACTAGTTTATCTCCAAGCAGCCTTGCTGGTGTTTTAAGACATTCTCTCCTTCAAAGCCAGTTAGCATTTCAATTCTAGAAAGAGGATTTCTACTTTTTCTGGAACTAAACTCTGATTAATGAAACAGACCATAAAGTGTCAGAAGTCACAGCACATTCTTTGATTCCATTGGCACAGTTAATGTTCCAAGTTAGCAAGGCATCAAATGTTGAGTTGGCATGACTTTGTAACCCTCTTGGCCTAACTGAACTTGGTTTAAGGAAATCTCTAATTGGCACCTCTTACAGAGTAAAGAAATCAGGCACTCTTATTGCGTTCTTCCATTGCTGTGACCCTTCATGCAATGCTAATAGCACAGAAAATAATTTCTGACTTTATTAATTGTCTGATGACTATCATAGCACCTGGGCTTTTTTTTCCCTTTGCAGGGTTCTAAGTGTGTTTTCTTTGATATGTGGTCTAATGCGAGCCCTAATTTAGGATTACCCTAATGAAAGACACAGTTTACTTAGGCTTCTTTTCTCTCCAACCTAGAATTCCGACTTCACTTATGTGATGCTGTCATGAAAAAGCAAGTCACTTTCCTTATTGTTCAATTTTTACTAAAGGCTACCCAATATTGAACAGAGGGCCTGTATTGTAGAAATAAATGAAAATGGAAGTGTTCAGCTGAACTTAAATGAACTTTTTTTACTTATATCCTATATAAGCATTTTAGTTAATGATACCCACTGGCAGCTGGAAAGACAATTGATGGGAATTCTGATACAAGAGATTGCTCTCCTCAGTTCAATATTTCAGTAGCTGAAATGGAGTGGAGAACATAGTCCAAGCTATTTTTTTCACAAATTGGTGACTGAATTAATGTTGTTGTTAAAACAAGAGCATTAGAAAGACATCATTCTAATTATATTAAAGCTAAAATGAATTTTATAAAACTTGATTCCAGCAGAGGTAGACAAACAAGGCATTTAAAGAGCTAGCCAAATATTCTTATCTACAGATCAAACATGTCAAATGCTTTTTGATTCTTCGGTGAGGAAATGCATTTTCGTGAAACAACTGCTTTTCCCCAAAGACTCCGTTCCTTCTTTTTTTTGTTGTTTGCATTGATTGCATTTGCATTTATTTTACCTACAAACAGCTCCTGGGCCCAGGAGGTCAGCCCACATCAAGGTTCTATAACCTGGTGTGTGTGTTTGTGTGTGTGTGTGTGTGTGTGTGTGAATGTGTGCATGTGTCCTGGCAATAATATACCTCAGCACTACCAAGGGGCCTGTGGGAACTAGGTCTATTGTGCTTGTGATATACTAATACCATAATATGTAGAATCACTACTGTTAGACTGTAGGCAAAGTGCGCTATGAGCTGGGATAACAGGGCTTGACTCCAGTGGTCAGTTGAGCTTAAATAGAGGAACCCTCTAGACCTTGGGGGAAACAGGCATCCAGCTTTCCAGTATACAGCAGAGATAGACGGTTCCAGGAACAGCAGGCCCCCACATGGCTTTAGGAATATTAAAGGACTATGCCATTGATATGGCCATCTGGGCTATAGCCATCAGCAAGTGCCAGGAGCAGTGGCCGCAGTGAGATGGCTCACACATCACCCTAGAGAGCAGGATCCTCTGCTGCATACATAGTCAAGGGGATCCCCATTCGGGGAGGGATAAAGGGACAAATGTCACATCTGTGAACACATGTGAAAAATGTCCTGGAGATACCAAAACATGCCTTAGAAAGAGCTAGAGGGCTTGAAATAATGAGCAGGAACAAAAAGCAGAAATACTGTTTATTATGGCTAATATGATTACACTTGCCCCCAGGCTGAAGGGGCTTATTGATATATGGGTTATATACTCAAATACAAGTTTTAAAATGGTAAACAAACTTTGGTTAGTGCCTGATTAGACAAATAATGAAAGTTATCCGATATAATATGGTTTTGCCCAGGCAATATGCTTGTGCTAACCCAGTTTTCTCTCTTGGAATAAAATGTTACATAGACTTAGGAAGCTGCATACCAGTGACTAAAAGCACATGGGCTGAAATTAAACTACCTAGGTCTGAATTCTGGATCCCCAAGTAATTAGCTATGTGACTTCAGTACTTCAGTTTTTTTTTCTATTACGAAATCATGGAAATTAAGTGAGAGAATACATTTAGACATTCAGTTAGTACCTGGCAGATGGTCAATTTTTAAAAAGTAATCAGATTTTTTTCATATGCTTTAATAAAATTCAGTGAACCAAGGCTGATTTAGAATGTTAATTGATATTTGGATTTGGGTTTGTTTTGCCTGGGATTTGTCACATTTCCAATGTATACATTATGAAAGATGGATCCTAAACCTTGAATTATTTTTGTGGTTATGACAATAAAATGTACTTCTTTAACTTATCATGTATTTTCCACTAATATTTAAGGTGCTTCACAATGTCAGAACTTTACACCTTTATGATTTCATTTCCTCCCTTCCTGCTCTTTGTGTTCTTGTCATATATTTGCTTACATTTAATAAAATGTAATAAATAATTTACTTACATGTAATAAACCCCACAATATAGTGTTATTACATTTATTTTAAATTAGATAATAGCCTTTTAAATATATATGTATGTTTAGTCCAAATATATATTGAATATGTATTAAAATTGTATATATATATATATTCTGCTTTGGTTTTGCCTATCTTCTAGTCTGTTGGTTGTTGTCTTTTGTATCTTGGCAAATTCTTGGCTATTGTGTTTAAAAATATTAATTTTTTCCCATTCTTTGTCTCTTCTCCTTCTGTGCCTCCAATTGTTCATCTATTACACCATTTGATACTGTCCTCCAAATCCTGACACTTTCATTTTTTTCATTTATTTAAAAGAAATTTTGTGTGTAATTTCTGTTGACCCCTCTTTAATTTCACTTTTTTTCTGCCGTATTTAGTCTTCTGATATGCCTTCAGATGAGTTCACTTTTCAATTTGAAAATTGTACTTTTCATTTCTAGCATTTTCATTTGCTTTTTTAATAGTTTTATTTCTCTTCTGAAATTATTTGTCTATTCTTTAGCATTATATACAATATACAGAACATTTCTGTCTCTTGAGAAACCGTCTTTCTGCTCCTTTGCAGTTGATCCTGTCCACCAGCACTGGGCCTCGGGCAACTGTTGATCTGCTTTCTGTCACCTACTGTTTGTGTCTGCTATAATTTCATATAAATTTAGATTCATTATGTAGTATTTTATGTTTTTTTGACTTAGCTTTTATTTGAGGTTCATTCATAGTGTTGCTTACCTTAATATTTTATTTATTTGTCTTGTGGTTAGACATTCCACAGTATGGATATATCATGATTCTTTTTTTCATCAACTTTTATTTTAAGTTCTGGGACACATGTGCAGGATGTGCAGATTTGTTACGTAGGTAAACGTGTGCCGTGGTGGTTTGCTGTGCAGATCAACCCATCACCTAGGTGTTAATTAAGCCCAGCATCTGTTAGCTAGTCTTTCTGATACTCTCCCTCCCCCGACCCTCCTTACAGGCCCCAGCATGTGTTTTTCACTGCCATGTATCCATGTGTTCTCATCATGCAGCTCCCACATAGAAGTGAGAACACGTGGGTTTTGTTTTTCTGTTCCGGCGTTTGTTTGCTGAGGATTATAGCTTCCAGCTTCATCCATGTTCCTGCAAAGGACACGATCTCATTTCTTTTTATGGCTGCATAGTATTCCATGGTGTATAGGTACCAAATTTTCTATATCCAGTCTATCATTGATGGGCATTTGGGTTGATTCCATGTCTTTGCTATTGTGAATAGTGCTGCAATGAACATATATGTGCATGTATCTTTATAACAGACTGATTTATATTCCTTTGGGTATATACCCAGTAATGGGATTGCTGGGTCAAATGATATTTCTACCTCTAGATCTTTGAAGATAAGATAAGTCTTGACATGAGGCAGAGTAAGTCCTTGAAACTCATTCTTTTTTTTTTTTTTCAAAATTGTTTTGGCTACTCTAGCATTTTTTCTTTTTCTTTTTTTTCTTTTTTAATTTTTTAAAATTTATTTTATTTTATTATTACACTTTAGGTTTTAGGGTACATGTGCACAATGTGCAGGTTTGTTACATATATATCCATGTGCCATGTTGGCTTGCTGCACCCATTAACTCGTCATTTAGCATTAGGTATATCTCCTAATGCTGTCCCTCCCCCCTCCCCCCACCCCACAACAGTCCCCAGAATGTGATGTTCCCCTTCATGTGTCCATGAGTTCTCATTGTTCAATTCCCATCTATGAGTGAGAACATGCGGTGTTTGGATTTTTGTCCTTGCGATAGTTTACCGAGAATGATGTTTTCCAGTTTCATCCATGTCCCTACAAAGGACATGAACTCATCATTTTTTATGGCTGCATAGTATTCCATGGTGTATATGTGCCACATTTTCTTAATCCAGTCTATCGTTGTTGGACATTTCAGTTGGTTCCAACTCTTTGCTATTGTGAATAGTGCCGCAATAAACATACATGTGCATGTGTCTTTATAGCAGCATGATTTATAGTCCTTTGGGTATATACCCAGCAATGGGATGGCTGGGTCAAATGGTATTTCTAGTTGTAGATCCCTGAGGAATCGCCACACTGACTTCCACAATGGTTGAACTAGTTTACAGTCCCACCAACAGTGTAAAAGTGTTCCTATTTCTCCACATCCTCTCCAGCACCTGTTGTTTCCTGACTTTTTAATGATGGTCATTGTAACTGGTGTGAGATGGTATCTCATTGTGGTTTTGATTTGCATTTCTCTGATGGCCAGTGATGATGAGCATTTTTTCATGTGTTTTTTGGCTGCATAAATGTCTTGTTATAAGCTTTAGAATGAGGGTCTCATGCAGTGGGCTTGTTGGAATGCATATGGATAGAGATTTTTTAGTGCCTGAGGAGAAAAGAACAGGTTACATAGTTGTTTTATGTCTGTTTGCTAATAAATGTCTGTAAGTGCATCAGACTTTGCTCTAACACTTGCTTTCAGTATAATATGCCAAAGAGATTACTGAGAAAGGAGATGCATAGATTCCTCTTTCTTCTAATCACCAGAAGCCACTGATATTTGCCCTGAAGTACTTGGTATTACAAACTGTCAAGTTGGCTGAGATAGGTGTACAATAGACAGCTAAATAAAACAATATTTGAAAAAAATGATGACATTCAGTATTTTTCCTCCTAAAATCTGAGTGTCTGGCTCCTTTTTTGATAACCTGTTTTTTTCTTTTTGCCTTCTCTCATAATTGCTCCAAACAGTGAGGTCAACGATGAAAAAACTGTTTCATATACTTCTCTTTAGCATATTTTAATAAAACTATGGTCCTAAAATAGAAACGCATCTTCTTTAGTACAGAGGTACTAAGATATATTAAGAGAAATAAAGAAGATCAAGATGTTGGACTTAGAAAATTTTGACATTTTAATAGGCAGAAGGATGAGAGTAAGAAAAGACAGAAAGACAGGATACAATAGAACAAAGTCCATTATCTTGAGCAACAGAAGTTGTTTGAGTTCTTACTGCATATTGGACACTGGCAAAGAAGAAAGATAAAATAGCGCTTCATGACTTTAAGGGGCAATAATAACACAGCTATAAGTAGAAGACAATGAGGATGTCTAAGATGAGAAATCAGTGTGTGGGAACTCTTAGATGAAGACCGAACAGCTTATTTTCCTTTTCTTTGTTTTTTAACTGAGAAAGTTTCATTTCCTCTGCAAAAAAGAAATGACATTAAGAAACTTATTTGGAATTGAGCTATTAAAAATTACAAAGATGAATTGAAGTCAGACTATAAATGGGACAAAGATCTCTCCTGAAAGATCCTTTCTACCTTGAACACTTATTATCCATTTTGAGAACACTCTGGCTTCTTGTCCTTTTATTTCTAACCAGTATTTCTTGAACCCCAAAGTGCACTCAAAACCCAAATATAATTTTAATATCAATGAGTGGAAGCCAGAGAAAAACTGGCTATCACCCAACTGCTTTATCTGCTTCCAAGAAATTACCCTTGGTTCAGGAAAGAGCAAGCGAGACATTTTTTAAATGCAAAACTGAGGTGAAGAATTATTCTTTTTCACTTTGGGTTGAATGAGTTGTGACTTTTATACTCTGTTATCTAAAGATCTAGGGTCACAACACAATGTGTCATTATTCTTATAGCACATCCCTCTGGCTATATTTCCTAGATTTTTAATGAAGGCTAAAAATGCCCTTCTTTCTTCCCCTTGTTCCCTATACAAAAATACATTTTTCAGTTCTTGAAGATCTGAAATCTTAAAAGATCCACAATTCCCCATTTAAGCTGTTTCTAAGGCAATTAGGGCTTTTATTTTTTATTTTTAAGGTAATATCTATAAGAGACAAGATCTCTAATGTTACTCCTGGATACTATATGGGACAAATTTAAAATATTTTCTGATATTTGGGGTACTTTTTATGCCTAAATTGTTAATAAGATAAATATTACTTGAATATTAATTATTGCCTGTTTCTTTTCTATGTAATTTGATAATAGGAAATAAAGGATAAAACACAGTCTGCTCATCCTCAAGCACTTCTGATCTGTTGAAATCTATTCTCTTTAATTATTCATAAATGGACTAGTAGCTTATGTAGTCTAATAATCCCCAAGTCTTCCAGTATCCTGGGGCCTTCCTTTTCTTTTATGTCCAAATGAAATAACTCAGGCTTCATGTCATGCAAAAATGGAAAGCTCAAACTCCTTCTCTCTCTCTCTCTCTCTTTAGTATTCTAAGGATAGCACTTACTTTTTCTTGGTAGTTTTCTATTACTTGTCTTAAATACGTCTTCCTAACTCAGTTGGTGATTCCTGTCTGTCACTTACCTCTCAGGTCTGCAGTCCCACTTTGTTTTGCTCTTCAAGTGCCTCTTCACCTTCATGCCTTAAAGTAGCGTGTACACAAGACTATTGTGTAAAAATCTTTTGCTGAAGATTTGTAGGTAATGGAGGAACTTAAGCACAGAAAAGAAACAAAAACAATATCAGACATTCTGAATTTCATCATTCAGTTTCTTCCCAGAAAGTTAGTTGTTTCCTTTTTAAAGGCCTGGCTACCGGGACTCAGGTTCTCTCTCTCGTTCTCTCTCTCTCCACCCACCACTCACTGCACCTTTCTTACATATTTATTTTCTCCAAACTCTGAAGCAAACAAAAACAAACAAAACTTTCTTCTTTTTGAGTTCATATGAATCAAATTACAAATATGCTTTATTTTACTCAAATCAAGCAATTTAACTCTCTTTTTATTCTAGTTCTTATGTCCATATTTGTCCAGGGCTTCTACTCTCAAACAAAATGCTCCAAAACCGGTCTTTCCAAACTAAAACAATATTTAGCAAAATGAGAATATCAGTTTTAAGATAGGTTCTATTTAAATGGCGCCATTTTGTTTTTACCTTCTATTATATTTACATAATTATAAATTATAAACAGTTTATATATGTATGTATATATAGTCCATTAAATTCTTACAAGAACAACATAGAGAAGATAATTACAGAACTTCTTCAGGAAAAGGCACACACTCCACATTTATTCCCATAACCTTCCAGTGTCTATTGTGTAGGGACTAGAAGTCCAAGAACTACATTTTCCCAACTCTTGTCAGGAGGGTTTGCCAGTTAGTTGCAGTTAAAGAAGATTTGGAAGTTGGAAGAGAGGCAGCAGCTGTTTTTCCTCCAACATTCGTGAGCTTTAGCAGAACTGAATTTTATTTAGCAATAAATCTCCTTATTTTCCTATCAGTGACTGATTTTGGGCTATAGAGAAATTTCCTGAAGCTTTCTGACATCTAGATATTCATCAGCTTCCTAATCTTTGGCTTGCATCTTCTTTGAACATTCCTTAGTGCTCAGAGACTTCTCAGCCCTTCCAACAAATTGTAAACATTTAATTTCTTTAATCGAACTTGTACCAATTAGCCATTGCTTCACAAATGTTGCATAACAAGTCATCCTGCCCACAGATTCATGGGCTTAAAACAACAGTCACCTATTCTTGTAGATCTGCAGATTGTCAGGAGTTGACTGACCTAGGCTGGATTTGGCAATGTGGCTCCAATGTTGATCCAGCTAGGCTTGGCTGGGGCAATTCCACTCCATGTATGTTCAATCTTGGGTCTCTGTGGAAGAGGCAGCAGCTAGCTACCTGAAGAGGAATTCTTCTCATGGCAGTGGCAGAAGTACAAAAAGACAGACAGGAATATGCAAGGGCTCTTAAACTCTTGTTTCAGAACTGGTACATTGTTACTTTTATCTACATACCATTCATTGAACAGTGCAACTCATATGGCCAAGCTCAAGAGCTAAGCATAATTTGTGGAGAGGTTATGATAATGGTGTTCATCACAGGTGTTCAAATTATTGAAGACTTATAAGCCTCTACAGAATATAGTGATGCAAGGCTTTAATAATGGTGAATGATATAGTGAAGCAAGAGAGAGAATGCATAAGTAATAATTGAGAGGGCCAAGTTGCACAGGATAAACCTGGCCTTTGGATCACCAAGATACATGTGAGTGACCTTAATTTTGAAGAAGCCAGTTTCATCTGAAGAAGAATTTTAATACCCCATCGGTCGATAGCTAAAACCTGTCTGATCATGCTGAATAAGAGAAACTCAGATAATATAATCAAAATCAGATGTAAACCACCAAATCAAACATTTCCTATAAATAATCCTGACAAGTTTGCACAGGCTTCCTTCTGGTGTATTTTGGACTCTAGCACAGAGCAATGTTAATCATTTGTTTGTGTTATTCTTTTTAGGTTTGGTTAAGGGTCAGCACCATGGATCCAGGAATTCCTGGAGAAAAGCACAAGGTTGCAACCTATATGATCTGCTAATGAGGAGATCATGTTAAAGGTGTGAAGAGCCAATCATTATATTTCCCACAAGTCTAGTTATATTTGAGAGCATAGAGGGGGTTCCTGTTTCTTTGCAGTGAACCCTGATGGATACAGCTCAATGTATAAGTGAAGACTTTGAAAATTAAAATCTAATTGGTAAGCAATATAATTGGAATTTGGAATAAGCTCTTTGATATAGTTTAGTTATTTGTCCCCCGAAATCACATGTTGAAATGTAATCCCTAGTGTTGGAGGTGGGGCCCGATAGGAGGTGACTGGATGGTGGAGGTGGATTTCTCATGAATGGTTTGGCACCATCCCCTTGATTCTGTCTTCAAGATAGTGAGTTCTCATGAGATCTGGTTGTTTAAAAGTATGTGGCACCTTCCACACCCCCCCTTTTTCCTCTTGCTCCCTCTCACCATGTGAAATTGCAGCTGCCCCCTTCACCTTCCACCATGATTGTGTGCCTCCCAAGGCCTCTCCAGAAGCTGAGCAGATGCCAGAACCATGCTTCCTGTACAGCCAATTAAATCATGTTTCCTTATGAATTACCGTGAGCCAATTAAATTAAAAAAAAAAAACCCGTGAGCCAATTAAATCATGTTTCCTTATGAATTACCCAGCCTCAGGTATTTCTTTATAGCAATGCAAGAATGGTCTAATACAATCTTTTAACTTCAAAACCAGTGCCCTTTTTACTCTACCAAATATTTGAATCAATATGTAAATTAATATGTGGTCTGATCAAGAATCAGTGCAAATTGCTAAGTAAAATGGGGCATTTGGCATTGCTATTCAGCTGGCTTTCCTTTTGGTAGCTTTATAACCACATTTCCATCTCTCTCTCTCTGTCTCTCTAATGCATGTACTCACACTAAATAAAATCTCAGAGCCCTTTTGGTACATTGTGGATACTGAAAATATCTAGTCAGCTATCCCATAAGACCTGTGCATTTCAAACTTTAATATACATATGTATTATCTGGGGATCAGATTATAATGCAGATTCTGTCTCAAGAGGTCTGGGGTGGGCCTGAGCTTCTGCATTTCTAATATGCTTCCAGGTATTGTGATGCTTCTGTTCTGGTGGACTACACTTTGAGGATCAAGGTTAGAATAATATTTTTCCCACATCCCTGTTCTTCTTTCCCCTACTTCAAACTTTTTCTTTCTGTATCACATTTCTTCCAGGCTCTTTTTGTAGGATGATAATTAAAAAGTCCTCTCTATTTTATTTATAGCCCATAAATCTTCTTTAAAGTTGCCCAAGAAGACTACCCTTAGGTCTAGACAGGACTCTAAATGCCCCTTCGGTTAGTACTGTATGGCTGGCTACTTACTGCATTTCTGGATTAGTCTAGCCCAAGATGCAGGCAAGGATTGTCTGGACTAGACCATCAGATTCTCTGGTCTTCATCTATACTCACCTAAAAACTACTCTCCTTTGCACATCTGGGATTAATCCTTATCTTAGTTAATGTGGAAGATTTTTTTTTTTTTTTTTTTGGTAACTTAATCTTATTTTATTATCATGATTTATTTTTTGAGATGGAGTCTCGGAGGACCGCCCTCCCTCCGTCCCACTCCCTGGTGGCCCAGACAACTTCAGAGACAGACCCTGGCTGGGCCAGATGGTTCTTCTCTTTGATCCTTTGTTTCCTTGTCTTTCTTCGTGTCTTTAACCCGCGTGGACTCTTCTGTTTTACAGACGGCAGTTCCACTTTAGGCCTTGTTAGTGGGGACTTTCCTGATTCTCCCCAGATGTAGTGAAAGCAGGTAGATTTGCCTTGCCTTTCTTTCTTTCTTTCTTTCTTTCTTTCTTTCTTTCTTTCTTTCTTTCTTTCTTTCTT
>NW_026652276.1:33276262-33326280 GCF_009828535.3 Hylobates moloch | reverse complement strand
ACTTTAGGGTTTTAGGGTACATGTGCACAATGTGACAATGTGCAGGTTTGTTACATATGTATCCATGTGCCATGTTGATTTCCTGCACCCATTAACTCGTCCTTTAGCATTAGATGTATCTCCTAATGCTGTCCCTCCCCCCTCCCCCCACCCCACAACAGTTCCCAGAGTGTGATGTTCCCCTTCCTGTGTCCATGAGTTCTCATTGTTCAATTCCCACCTATGAGTGAGAACATGCGGTGTTTGGTTTTTTGTCCTTGAGATAGTTTACTGAGAATGATGTTTTCCAGTTTCATCCAAGTCCCTACAAAGGACACGAACTCATCATTTTTTATGGCTGCATAGTATTCCATGGTGTATATGTGCCACATTTTCTTAATCCAGTCTATCGTTGTTGGACATTTGGTTGGTTCCAACTCTTTGCTATTGTGAATAGTGCCGCAATAAACATACGTGTGCATGTGTCTTTATAGCAGCATGATTTATAGTCCTTTGGGTATATACCCAGTAATGGGATGGCTGGGTCAGATGGTATTTCTAGTTCGAGGGAAGATTTTTTTTTAATGGCCACAAATTCTCTTTCCTACTTTCATGCCCTTGCAATAAAACTTTGCAGCATCTTCTATCAAGAGGGTGTTGTCTATTTTTCGATGCCTTGAATTTGGACTAGTCTTTTGACTAGTCCATTTGTTGAAGTTCTTTAGACATTATAAGGTGGAAACAAATTGTTTGAGTTCTGAGCCTGAGTGTCAAGAGACTCTTTATGCTTCTTCTGGCTCTCTTGAAATTCTGAGCTGCCATTAGAATAGGCATGAGCTAGCCTTTTGGATGACGAGAGGCACATGGTCCAACCAAAAGCCAACCAAACCCGAGAGGCATAGCTTTCAGACTGGCAACTGACACAGACTCAGGAGTGAACATAGTGAGACCAACAGGAGAACACACGCTGTTGACCTTCAGAATTAAATTAAATAAATGGTTATTGTTTTAAGCCACTAACTTTTGAGATGCTTTGTTACCTAGCAGAAACTCACTAATACCTTTAGAGAGGATTTACATAACCCTGATTCAGAGTTTCCTAAATTTCCTAGCTTTGATAGGAATTCACTTCTGACCATGTTCTGGTGAATGAGTTCTACTTTGTTTCTGTGAAAAATCACCCCTATCCACATTGTACTCCCTTCAGTTCCAATAACAGCAGTAATTTAATCTTTTTTAAAAAAGAATTTGAACTTATATTTTAGATTTGGGGGTTTATGTGCAGGTCTGTCACATGGGCACACTACATGATGCTCAGGTTTGGGATATGGATAATCCCGTCACACAGGCGGTGAGCAGAGTACTCAATAGGTAGTACCTCAGACCTCACCCACACCACCCTGCCACCTCCAGAAGTCCCCAGTGTCCATTACTCTTATATTTATGTCTATGTGTTCTCAATGTTTAGCTCCCACTTGTAAGTGAGAACCTACAGTATTTGATTTTATGTTCCTGCATTAATTCATTAAGATAATGGCTTCCAGCACCATCCACATTGCTGCAGACAACATGAGTTTGTTCTTTTCTGTGGCGGTGTAGTATTCCATGCTGTATATGTACAACATCTTCTTTATCCAATCTGCTAATGATTTCATGTCTCTGCTATTGTGAATACTGCTGCAATGAACATATCAGTGCATCTATCATTTTGGTAGAATAATTCATTTTCTTTTGGGTATATAGACCCAGTAATGGGATTGCTGGGTTGAATGGTAGTTCTGTTTTAAGTTCTTTGAGAAATCTCCAAACTGCTTCCCACAGAGGTTGACCTAATTTACATTCCCATCAATAAGGTATAGCATTTCCTTTTGTCTGCAGCCTCATCAACATCTGTAATTTTTCTGACCTTTTGATAACAGTCATTCTGACTGGTGTGAGATGGTATCTCATTGTAGTTTTGACTTGCATTTCTCTAATGATTAGCAATGATTAGCATTTTTTCATGTGTCTTGGTCACTTGTATATCTTCTTTTGGAAAGTGTCTGTTCTTTTGCACATTTTAAAAATGAGGTTGTTTGGTTTTTGCTTGTTAATTTGTTTCTTATAGATTCTGGATATTAGACCTTTGTTGAGTGCACAGTTTGTGAATATTTTCTCCAATTCCTTAGGTTGCCTCTTTACCCTATTGATAGTTTCTTTTGCTGTGCAAAAGCTGTTTTGTTTATTTGGGTCCCACTTTTCAATTTTTGTTTTTGCGGCTGGCATTTGAGGACCTAGCCATAATTCTTTGCCAAGACTGATGTTGAGAAGAGTATTTCCTAGATTTTCTTCTAGTATTTTTACAGTTTGAGTTCTTACATTTAAATCTTTAATCCAGCTGCAGTTAATTTTTGTATATGTTGAAATGTAAGGGTCCAGTTTTATTCTTCTATATATGGCTGGCCAGTTATTCTAGCACCATTTATTAAATAGAGAGTCATTTTTCCATTGTTTATTTTTGTTGACTATGTTTAAGATTAGATTATTGTAGGCTTTATTTCTGGGTTCTTTATTCTGTTGCATTGACCTACGTGTCTGTTTTTGTACCAGTACCATGCTGTCTTAATTCCTGTAGCCTCACAGTATAATTTGAAGTTGGCAACATTATGCCTCTGGCTTTGTTCTTTTTGCTTAGGATTGGATTGGCTATTTGGGCTGTTTTTTGGTTCCATATGAATTTTAGAAGAGTTCTTTCTAATTCTGTTGAAAATGATGTTGATTGGTTAATAGGAGTTTATCTTCTTTTGAGCCTGAGTCCCCACCTCATTCTCTACAAACTGGGATCTTTCTTTGCTTTCTGAAGTGTTCCTAAGAAATAGTCTTGACCTTGAGGTAGTCCCAGTGTTGAAGAGAGCTGAACTGTCAGACCCCGGACCTTCCCTGCCATGTAGCCTGGGTCTCTGTATATTTCTTGGCCTTGACTTAACGGTAGTTGTCCTTCTGCCAGATTAGCCTCTCTTCTTTCTTGCCAGAATTCACAACCATCAGTCACTTGAGCAGCCTGGCACTGTGGGTACCAGACAACATTCTCATGTGGATATCCAACTAAAAGTTTCTCACTGTCTCCCCATTATCCTAAGAACAAGGTCCAAGCTTCTCAACATTGCCTACGAAAACTTTTATGACCTGCCTTCTACATATCTCTCTACCTTCATCCCTCACTGTGAACTCCTCCATCCTGACATAGTGAACTATATATATTTCTGAATGTTTCAGTTATGTCTTGATTCCCCTCACTTGTTCCTGCTGTATCCTTTTCTTAGAATGCTTATGTTCCTTTCCTTTACTTGGTCAGCCTCTGTTCACCATTTCTGATTATTTCCTTGATTGTTAGGTGCCCCTTTATACATCCTGTTTGTAGTTACACTCTCACACATGTAATAATGTACTTCTTGCACTGTGTGTTCTTGGAGACTGAACTATTTGAAGGCAAATGAACTTCTCTTTTATATCCTCGTTCCCGTTGCCTACAATAACAATTGATGTTTATTTTTTCAAAAAATGTTTATTGAACAGGTGCTGGGTTAAAACCTGGAAATACACACTAAACAAGATGTCAAAGGAAATCACAACACATGAGACAAGACATAAACAGCTATTTATAATATCAGCTAAGAAGTTAATAAGATATTTATGCACCATGTCCAGAGCAGCATTATTCACAATAGACAAAAATGAAAGCAACTCAAGAATGAATGGATAAACAAAATAAAGCATATGCACATACAATGAAATCTTAACCTTAAAAAGGAAGGAAATTCTGACACAAGTAATAACATATATGAATCTTGAGGACATTGCTAAGTGAAATAAGCCAGTTACAAAAAGGGCAATAATGTATGATTCTCCTTCTACAAAGTACCTAGAGTAGTCAAAATAATTGAGATAAAAAGTAGAATGGTGGTAGCCAGGGACTGCAGGGAGGAGGGAATACAGAGTTGTTTAACAGGTATAGAGTTTGAGTTTTGCAAGACGAAATGAATTCTGGAGATTGGCTGCATACCAATGTGAAAGAATGTACTTAACATGACTGAACTGTACACTTAAAAATGGTTAAGATGATACATTTTATGTTATGTATATTTTACCAGAATTAAAAATAAAAGAGAAGTTAATGAGAACTGCTATAGGATTATAGAAGGGAAGATATGGGCCATCTCATTTAACTCTGTGGAAGGTACACAGTGGAAATACAGCTAGTACTGTACTTGTGGGTTGATGATCAAGTGTATTAATTAACTGGAAAATGAACAAATAAATAGAAATATAGCTCTGTCTTCTTGAATGAATTTCCCATGAGCCAGTGAAAATTACAGCTGGGATTTGGAAATAAGTTTGGTTCAT
The DNA here is from genome assembly GCF_009828535.3 of Hylobates moloch. Taxonomy (NCBI): domain Eukaryota; kingdom Metazoa; phylum Chordata; class Mammalia; order Primates; family Hylobatidae; genus Hylobates; species Hylobates moloch. The sequence continues at coordinate 33,321,918 of NW_026652276.1, read as the reverse complement.
AGATTGCAAAATAAATTTTCTTTAGTGGCTTTCCAACAGAGATAATGACAAGATTTGAGAGCTTGCCTCTTACCAGTTAATTTAAATTAAGATGACTTAATAAAGGTCTCTGGGCATTTCTTCATATGAATGGAGACTCCTGCTGAATAGTTAGATATCAGAAACAAGGAAAAGAATTCAAAGGTTCTGAAATACGATATTGAAGACTTGTATGGAGGATGTTAGAAAATGATTAGCAATATGTTTTAAGCACTTTTTTTGAGACAGACATTCTATATACTTATTAATATTTTGTCATATATTAAAAGAAAATACTTAGTATGGTGCAAATTCTCTCGATCTGTGGGATCTGGACTCTCATATAATTTGCTAGTTTTTTTTCTCTGAATTATTTCAAGTTCTCTACTAATTATTTGAGTCAAATTATGGAAAAATATACATGTATACGTATGTATGTATATATATAGTATATATATGTGTGTATATATACCTATATATACATATGTGTGTATCTATATACATATATAGATACATGTGTGTGTATCTATATACGTATATAGATACATGTGTGTGTATCTATATACGTATATAGATACATGTGTGTGTATCTATATACGTATATATATGGTTGCAAAATTCAGTGTTTCTGATAGATTGTGTGTATTAAGTTTCTATTGCAACATAACAAATTGCCACAAACTTAGTGGCTTAAAACAACACTTTTTTTTTGGCTAACATTTAACAACATGTTAAGTTGACATTTTTTATTATACAGTTCTCTAGGTTACTGTCCAGGTGAACATGGTTGGATTATCTGCTTAGAGTCTTACAAGTCTGTCATAAAAACTTTAGCTAAGATACTTTCTCATTTGGGGGATCTGAGGAATAATTCACTTCCAAGCTCATTCAGATGTTGTCAGAATTTTGTTTCTTGTGGCTTTAGAACTGAGGTTCCTGATTTTTTTTTTTCTAACTATTGGTCAGGGGTTGCTCTCATCTACAGACCATTCTTAAGTCCTTTCTATGTGGTTCCCTTTCATTGTTAATGCCAGTGAAGATGCATTGAATTCTCATGCTTCTAATCTTTCTTTCTTTTTTGCAACTTGTCAGAGAAAACTGTTTTTAAAGGGCTCAGGTGATTATGTTAGACCCATCTGGATAATTTCCCTATCATAAAGTCAACTGTGCCACAGAATATAATAACACGCCCATATTTAAGAAAATAACATACACATAACTCCCCATAGCAATAACATAATCACGTTTTCTACCTAAATTCAAGAGGAATAAATTATACAAGAAGGGGCAAGGATCATTTTGGGGTCATTTTAGAATTCTTTCTGCTACAGTGAGGGTGGACAGAAGTCATTGATAGATTTTGTTTCTACATAAAGGAAGGTCACAACCCATCTGTGTCCTCTGAATCTCTTTCTCATCTGAAAGGAACATCTAGTGAATTCACTAACTGGGAAATCCATATTTCATAGAGAAGAATGTATTTGAAAAAGAAACTCCGTTTTTATACAGGGCTTGGCTTTTAGCAATAACATCCAGAAGGAGGGTGTTGCTAGAACCAAGTCCCAGGAAGAAAAATCAGAAAATATACTCTGTTCTCACATCTGTTACAAATTGAGTGGAACCTTGTGTATGCCACTTATATATGTGCTGTGCCTTCTATTTATTCAGAAAGTAGACTTTCTTGGCATTATCAAGGCTAAAGGAACAAATTTAAGATTCAATTTGAAGAGCAAGAAATTAAAAAATGTGATCATCTGGAACAAATTTTTGTTGGATTAGAAAGTGTGAAAAACTTGAACTATTTCTGACTTTAGAAATATAACTAAAATACTGAGAAGCATTGTTTGGTTTTGATCAATGTGCTTTTTTTTTGGAATTCTCAGTTACTGCACAGAGTTCTCTTTATTTGACTAAGGAAAGCATTCAGTCATTTTTCTTATTGCACATGCTCCTGGCTGATCATACAAAGCTCAACGTCCTTCAGTTTGTTAGCAAAGGTCCCCTGCTAAATTCCTGCTGGAGATTCACTCTAGGGGGGAAAAGTAATCTCTATACAAATGAATAAGTCTGCTTGTACTTGTCAGAAAGTGAAATTTATCTAATAAAGCCAAAATCACTGCCCAAATGCTTTAAATCTACTCATGTATTTATTTTATGTCAAATGGACCCAAGTCCAATTTAGCCATAGATATATATTTTTAATCTCACTATAGTACAATCTTTAAGGACTCTCTTATACTTTCAGGAAGAAATTCGGCACAAATTCTTAGAAAAATATTTTGGAAGTTCTGGGAAAAATGCTTATAGCTCTCTATCAGTCAAAAACAAGCAAACCACAATAAAAAATCATTCTTTGTTTCCCCTAGGCCCCAGAAAATATGTAATGTGCTGTGAGAATGAAGTCTGAAGCAACCTATGTTGTATGGTATTTAAAAGGTACAATTATCACCAGTAGTATAAAGAAGGTTTATAATAAGAAGCCTTATTTCTGAATGCAGAGAGCAAGAGAAATCTTCTAAGTTAATGAAAGTAAATTTTAATCAATTCTATTATTTATAGTCACTTGGAAGAACTCTCTCCCCATTTCTCAGAGCACTCAAAATCTACTCTTTTCCTATAATATGGACGGAGCTTTTGTGAAACTTCAAATAAGATTTATTTTATTTTTTTTAAACAGACTTTCCCATCTTCTTTCAAACAAATTCCTTTTTTATGCTAATCCCCTCTACTTCCCACTTCCCCACCATGTTATCTTGGATAGAGTATCAGAATTCAGTAGATGACTTGTCTTCACCACCCCCTATAAACAGATATGTTTTCCTCGGAAATTCTTAAAGGCAAAAAGCTTTCAAAAAAAATTAAAAAAATATATCTTTCATGGCAAGCTGGCATTCTGATAAACTGTGGAGGAAATTTAATTATTGATTTGTTGTTTCAATTAAAGGAAATTTTTTTCCTCAAGGATAGGAACCATATAATCTTCATGTCTCAACTCAAATAACAAGGAAAAAAATACTCCCACATAGCTTCTTCATAATCTCCTCTCAGTTGTTGAGTAAAAATAGTGTTATCCAACTTAATCATCTTCTCATTCAAAAAACTTGGTTGGTGCTGAATACATTTGGGTTGTTTTCATAAACTGATTCCAAGCTCAGTAGAAAATTTGTTGAGATGAACAGTAGTCAAAAAGAATTTGTCAAAGGCTATGATGGCATTTCCCAAAGAAGGAAACTTCAAAGCCTTTCTGAGAAAATAGTAGCCTCAAGGGAAACATTATTTAATCTCCTAGCAGGACTTCTTTGAAAGAGCCAGTATGTACATTTTAAACTAATTTTGTTTAAAGCATTGAGATGTTACTATATAAAGGAAGGCATTTAATGATATGAACCTTTGTCATTTTTCTAATGTAGTTAGTGCATGTGCATTTTAAACTAATTTTGTTAAAACATTGAGATGCTACCATATAAGGGAGGGATTTAATGATATGAACCTTTGTCATTTTTCTAATGTAGTTAGTGAATGGACCATTTATGCCTGGCAACATAACAAATGACAAACACACCCAGATTTCTTAATTTCTGAAGTTTGTGTCCATGACCCACGAAAATTCAGTGGGCAGCTCCATACTTGTCTCTGACCAGTCCCCTTCTTTACTGTTGTGAGTTATGCAAAGAAGAGACTGCAGCCCCTTCTTAACTTTGACATACAACTTTAAAATGAAGAGATAATTTTGGCCATTGTCTTGTCTTATTTTAAGTGAAGACTCTTGTATTTTCCTGTGTGAAGATTTCCTTTAAAAATGTGGTTGTTTCGCAACAGGTGCTGGAGAGGATGTGGAGAAATAGGAACACTTTCACACTGTTGGTGGGACTGTAAACTAGTTCAACCATTGTGGAAGTCAGTGTGGCAATTCCTCAGGGATCTAGAACTAGAAATACCATTTGACCCAGCGATCCCATTACTGGGTATATACCCAAAGGATTATAAATCATGCTGCTATAAAGACACATGCACACATATGTTTATTGCAGCACTATTCACAATAGCAAAGACTTGGAACTAACCCAAATGTCCATCCATGATAGACTGGATCAAGAAAATGTGGCATGTATATACCATGGAATACTATGCAGCCATAAAAAAGGATGAGTTCATGTCCTTTGTAGGGACATGGATGAAGCTGGAAACCATCATTCTGAGCAAACTATCACAAGGGCAGAAAACCAAACAATGCATGTTCTCACTCATAGGTGGGAATTGAACAATGAGAACACTTGGACACAGGGTGGGGAACACCATACACTGGGGCCTGTCGTGGGGTGGGGGGAGTGGGGAGGGATAGCATTAGGAGATATACCTAATGTAAATGACGAGTTAATGGGTGCATCACACCAACATGGCACATGTATACATACGTAACAAACCTGCATGTTGTGCACATGTACTGTAGAACTTAAAGTATAAAGAAAAATGTGGTTGTTTTGGCCGGGTGCGTTGGCTCATGCCTGTAATCCCAGCTCTTTGGGAGGCCAAGGTGGGTGGATCACCTGAGGTTAGGAGTTTGAGACCAGCCTGGCCAACATGGTGAAAACCTGTCTCTACTGAAAATACAAAAATTAGCCAGGTGTGGTGGTGGGTGCCTGTAATCCTAGCTGTTCAGGAGGCTGAGGCAGGAGAACTGCTTGAACTCGGGAGGCAGAGGCTGCAGTGAGCCGAGATCATGCCACTGCACTGTAGCCTGGGTGACAGAGCGAGACTCCATCTCAAAAAACAAAACAAAACAAAAAATGGTTGTTTCTGGGCTTTCATGACCTGCAAAACTAAAAATCTAGTTGTCATCAGGATGTTGATCTCACATACAGTGAAAATTCACTCTGAAATATACTAGATCTAGTGTTGTTTAGAGACATAACTATCATTTAGAACACTTCCTGTTGCAAGGTACTGAAAACTCAAATTAGCTTTCGATTGAACTTATTGGCTTATGTAATTCAACAGTCCTGGGGAAGATATGACTTTAGCCAAGTATTTATTTAGTTTTTTTTTTTTTAATTATTTTAATTTTAATTTTTTTTTTTTTGAGAAGGAGTCTCACTCTGTCACCCAGGCTAGAGTGCAGTGGTGCGATCTCGGCTCACTGTAACCTCCGCCTCCTGCATTCAAGCGATTCTCCTGCCTCAGCCTCCTGAGTAGCTGGGATTACGGGCACCTCCCACCATGCTTGGCTAATTTTTGTATTTTTAGTAGAGATGGGGTTTCACCATCTTGGCCAGGCTGGCCTTGAACTCCTGACATCATGATCTGCCTGCCTTGGCCTCCCAAAGTGCTGGGATTATAGGTGTTAGCCACCATGCCAGGCCAATTCAGTATTTGAACAATGTAATTAGTTCCAGTTTCTTTTTTCCTCTATTTCATGACTTTGTTCAGGCAGGGTTCAGATGTTCTTAGAAGCCGACAGCAAGATGAGATTAAACATGCGAGGAGAGGTGAAAAGTGAAAAGTGCCTGTGTGAAAGCAAATAGTGAGTCAGCTGGGAGTGTCCGAAAAGCCATTAGACCCCAGTACTGCAAACAGAGTGGGGGTGAGTAAAGGTGTCCTAACAGCTGTGCAGGTGAAAGAAGGCTCAGCTAAGTTTTTTGGAAGTTTTTAAACTAAAGTCAACTAACAAAAGAGTTTTATGTCTCTTAGGAACTCAGTCATTGATGGGAAGCTGTCCTTGGGAGGCAAGATATTGGGGCAAGCCCAGAAATGAATCTCAAAGTGAACACCTGAGGCTGTCTCTCAGGCGTGTTCCTGAGAATGCAAGAGCATTCTCATGGCTAACCTAGGCAGATTCTTTTGTGGCACACCAAGATGATTAACAATAGAGATTGGAACTGGGTACATTGTCGTTAATATTTACGGGGAAATGAAAAGAAAGTCTACTTCCTCAAATGTTCAAGATTTTGATTTGGATCTCATTAACCATATTAAATACCTGTTAATGCGCCTAATATTGACCTACTCACTATGGCGGGGGTTTCAATAAAATTACTGGCTTAAGGTCAAGAGGGCGTCCCCTAGAACTGAAAGTCTTCCCTTTTACCTTTTAAGTTGCTTTTGACTGCATGTGAGAGAGACTTCAACTCAAATTAGCTTTAACAATAAAGATGTTTATCTTATATAATAGAAAGTCAGGTATAGGTGGGTTTCAGACATGATTCAAATAAAATATTGGATCCATATCTCTGACATTCTGTAGATGTTACCTTTATTATTAGGCTGACTTCTCATGAAATTTCAAGATGACTAACAGCGACAACTGAGGCAAAAATGCTCCCCTTGTTCAAACCAAGCATTAGAAACAGAAAACTTCTCCACTAATTGTGGAGTGAAAGACATTCCTTTTAGCCTGTTTGGTTTGTGCTGCTATAATGTAATACCACAGACTGGGTAATTGTAATGAACAGAAATTTATTAGCTCACAGTTCTGGAGGCTGGGCAGTCCAAGATTAAGAGGCTGGCATTAGGTGAGGGCCTTCTTGCTGCATCATAATACGATGGCAGGCATCACATAGTGGCAGGGCATAGAGACAGAGGGAGAGACAGAGAAAGCAAGAGGGGCCAAACCCACTCCCATGGTAACAAACTCACTTTCATAATACAAATCCACTTTCATGATAATGGCATCATTCCATTAATGAGATAGAGCTCTCATGATATAAATACCTCTTAAAGGTCCCGATATGGACAGGAGGCAGGTAAATACTGGGTAGAAGAGGGTGGTTCCCTGGCAAAGGCCCCACCCTCAAGCCTGGAAACCCATGGCCCTAAATGGGAACAGGCATTCCTGTTTTCGCACCAAAATGTTGCCTTTTCCAAGACCACCCTGGCCCACTACAGCCCTATCCTGTGACCACATAAACCCCAAGCTCCACTGGCAGAGTGGCAGAGCAGCACAGCACAGAAGGAGAGAAGAGAAGGAGCATCTGAAGGTCAAGGGGAGATCAGCCACGGGATGGTCAAACTCCAGGGGAAGATCATCTTCCCACTCCAGCTCCCCATCCACCCCCTCCTGAGAGCCACCTCCATCACTCAATAAAATCGCTGCATTCACCATTCTTCAAGTCTGTGTGACCTATTCTTCCTGGATGCTGGTCAAGGACCTGGGTACCAAGAGGGCAGGATGTAAAAGGCTGTCACCCTGACTCTTCACTGAGCTGGGTAACACTCAGCCGTCTGCAGATGGCAAAGCTAAAAGAGCATTGTAACATCTCTAGACACTGCTGTGCAGCTGGAGCCCAAAAGCGCTTGCCCCGGCTCACCTACATGCTCCCTCTTCCATAAGGGGTTTAAGCATGCAGTGGCTGAGTAAACAAGCCACCCCCATCATGAGGAGTCCTGTGAAGGAGTCAAAGGAGTTCTTCCATCTCAGTCTCACATCCCAATACTGTTAAAATAGCAATTAAATTTCAGCATGAGTTATGGAGGGAGCAAACATTCAAACCTTAGCACCCCGTAAGTGGGGGCATATGGTCACTTACATAACTATTCCTGAACAAACAAGAGCCAGCAGAGGAATGACATGTTATGTTTGGCTTATGCCTGGCTTCTAAAGCAACCACTGAGGAAAGAGATGGGATAACTATGCCTGGGTTAGAACAATCAGTTTACAACCTTGAGCTGATGCTGAGATCAGCTTCATGGGCCATGTGAGGATTAATTTTATGTGTAAACTTGACTAGGCTGTGGTACCCAGTTGTTTGGTCAAACACCAGTTAAGGTGTTGCTGCAAAGACAGATTTTAGATGTGATTCACATTTATAGCCAATAGACTTTGTGTAAATCAGATGTCCCTCCACAATGTAGATGGCCCTTAGCCGATCAGTTGCAGGCCTTAGAGCAAAGACTGCAGTTTCCTCAATGTGATGGTTAATTGTAGATGTCAACTTAATTGGATTAAGGAATACCTGGAGAACTGGTAAAGCATTATTTTGGGGTCTGGATGTGGAGGTGTTTCCGGGGGAGATTGGCATGTGAAGTTGAGTAGATTGAGTGGAGGAAGATCTACCCTCAATGAATGCAGGCACCATCCAATTGGCTGAAGGCTCAAATGGAACATAAAAGCAGAGAGAAAATTCTTTTCTGGTACATATTTTTCTTCTGTCCCTGGACATAAGAACATAGACTCTCTGGCCTTGAAACTCCAGGGCTTACAACAGTACCCATCCCTCCTGTGTTTGGTTCTCAGGCTTTTGGCTTTAGGCTGACAATTGTGCCATTGGCTTCCCTGATTCTGAGGCTTACTGAGGCTTGTGTACTTGGACTGAGCCATGTTACAATCATGCCAGGGTCTCCAGCTTGCTGATGACCTGTTGTGGGACTTCTCAGCTCCATAATCATGTGAGCCAATTCACCTAATAAATTCTTATGTATCTATTATCTATTATCTATCATCTATCTATCTATCTATCTATCTATCTATCTATCTATCTATCTATCATCTCTATCTAAGCTATCTATCTAAGCTATCTATCATCTATTTTTCTATCATCAATTATCTGTTCATCCCACTGGTTCTCTCTCTCTGGAGAACCCTAACTAATTTACCTAAGAAGAAACAATTCTACCTCAAAACTACAACATAAAACATTGCCTGGGCTTCCAGCTTGCTGGCTTGCCTTGCAGATTTCAGACTCAATACTGCATCAATTCTTACCTGAATTTCCAACTTGCCAATTTGCCCTACATATTTCAAACTGGCCAGCCCCTACAATCATGTGAGCAAATTCCTGAAAATTAATCTCTCTCTGTCTCTGAAGATATCTCCTATTGGTTCTGTTCCCCTAGAGAACCCTCACTAATACAGGCCACATGGAGGATGATTGAATTCTTCAACAGATTTTGAGTCCTATGAGTAGAAAGGAAGAAATGAATGCAAGGTCATCAATGGTAGCACTCACTACACTATTGTAATACCACAGTCAGCCAATTAATTCAGAGAGGAAGGTAGAACAGCTGATGGGAAGGATGACTACAAATAGCCCTACAACAATTTAGATTTTTCACTGTCAGTTTTTGGTTGATAATATGCTTAAACATTTACCTTAGTAAATTCTGATAACTTAAGACTTGTTGATCTTAAAAAAGACCATATAGATTTCAATATCAAAACAATTAAAAATGAATACATTAGTTTATTATTTTTTTTGAGTCCTAGGGCATGCAAAGACACAGTATTAGTGTTTTGACACATTTGACACATGATTCAAAGACTAATTTGACACATTGATCATTTGTGAAAGAAAAGAAAGAGAAATGTAACTAGGATTTAAACAAATTAAATAAACTACAAACGTGTTAAGCTGTGTATATTATGTCTTTAAAATTGTGTATTATTGCCATTATTATTTGATTTTAGGATTAAATCATTTTCTCTCAATTAATCATCATTTTAGGCTTAGATCCTTTATGGAGTCAGCACACACACATCAGGCAAAAGGCATATACTTCACACCTTGAAGAGAAGACAGGGCCTTATCTACTTATACTTTTCAACTACTCCTCAACTTGCTGCTTCTTCCCCTTGACCTTGGTGATTCCTAAGACAGGTCAGTGGTACAGAATTTGACAGTCTCTTATGTAATGAAGTGAATTTTTTAGGATGAATTCTAAGTAATCACCAGCTCCTCTGTGTCCAGTCACACCTTTTTTCCTAAAAAATTTCATTTCCTCCTGCTGAATGCACAGTCATTGCTCCAGTGTTTATTCCCTGATCTCAAAAAGGAGATTTCCATTAGATTCCAGCAGTCACTTTGTATTGCACCATACTGACTGGCAATAGTCTCTATGGCTAAAAGACAAAATAACCCAGAATCTGGTTTCTCAGATCAGACCAGGTTTCAGGTCAAATGCTCACTGTCCTCCTCCTGGAGAACACCTTAGGCTAATTTCTTTCTTTTTCTTTTCCTGGTTAACCCATCTTGTTTCTGGCAAAAAATAACAGAGCTAGTAATAAGTGAGATTTTGTAAGTAGATATTAAACCTTGAGGTTATTGTATTATGAGAGTATTTCCTGAGCTGTGAAATAATTTACTAATGAATACAAAGTAGAAATGCATTGCATGAAATCCTATCAATATGGTATGAAGTATTATCAGGGCTCAGGGAACCATGAATTTCTGTTCTAAGCTACTTTTTAAAATTTTATCAGACAGTGATGACAGCACAGGAAAAACCAACTAAATTGGTTAGTTTTTAATCTTTAAGTGTCCTATCAAGCAAATATAGTCAGCTATAAATTTCAAGAACAATAATTTTAAATGAATAAAAGAAATTAACCTAACATTTATTAGGCACTTACTATGTGCCAGACACTGTGCTAAACGGTTTTATTTCTCTCAATATCCTTATTTTACCAATGTGGAAACAGAGGCTCAAAAAAGTGAAGCAACCTGCCCAGTTTCAAACCAGGGTCAATCTTCTAAGCCTGTGATTTTTCCCCCTACAACCTGCTGAGCTAAATTTTCCAACACCTTTGCCACAGTAAAAGGTGTTTCACAGTGAATCCCCAGGTTAATAGGGTAATCATTTTCAGAGAGGACAGGACAAGTTATCTAGTTATTGAATACCTAGTTTTTACCAGGTGCTGTGCTGGATAGCACATATAGTTTCATATTCAGCATCTCACAATTCCTATTTTTCTAGATGAGGAAGCTAGAGTTTGGGAAGTTAGGTAGTAAGCCCGAGATCACATGGCTGAGTGGAGGAGCAAGACATTCAAGCCAAGTACCTGTGCCCCACTTCTCTACACCATGCAAAAGCTTAATCACTTTGGGTTAAAGTGTATAGGACTACAATATGCCCTGGCTATTAGGACTGAATTATTAGAAACTTGCATATCATTTTGCAAAACAGCAAAGCACCTAGGTGCAATTAATGGCAAGAACATGGGACAGACATATATAAATTCATAGACTGAGAAACTTATTGGGTCCTTCTTTCCCCACTTGTAAATAGACTGGGAGAGTGGGTTTGGAAAAAGTGGTTTAGAAAATGCTCCACATCCTTGTGTTCATAAAGCCAAGATAGTTAAGTATTAATCCTGCTGAATAATCTATTTTTCTCCCTGCATACTCCTTTGCCCTCTCTTATATGTGCCAATATCAGGGCATTTTCAGTGTGAAATAACAATTAGGAAATAACTAGAATCTTCCTTACACTGTATTCAGCTATCTGGCCTTGTTTAGCATTACTGTGTAAATGACACATTTATAAGAATGTCTTAAGTATATTTCAATTGTTACTCATTTTTTAGCAAGGTCTGAAAGTTGTGTTAATATCTTTCTGTATTAATAACTCTCATTAAGATGGGTAGTTTTAATGATGCTAACAATTTCCTTTCAGTTTATTTCAGTTCAACAAATATTTATTGGACATTTATTGTATCTCAGGTACTGGGCTAATGGACTAAAGTCTGGAGATGTCTAGATGAGCAGAGCAGTGCTTGTTCACCTGCTCTTCAGGTGATGGGTGGATAAACAGATGGCTCCCACTTGCTAGGATAAGAGGTAAGATGGAGGAGGGCACAGAGAGATAGGAATGTATATGTACCAGACTTCTCTGGAGCAGATGACACAGATTTCCAATTTATGGATTTGCTCATGGCTCAGCCTCTCTGTGGCCATTAGCTCTTAGCAAAGGAGGACACATGTATGATAGACTGTACTTCCTTGCATACATCATTTCCACGTTTATGTCTTTCCTGGGTAACTTGGTGTATTAGTCTGTTTTCACGCTGCTGACAAAGACATACCCAAGACTGAGAAGAAGAGGTTTTAATGGACTTACAGTTCCACGTGGCTGGGGAGGCCTCACAATCATGGCAGAAGGTAAAAGCATCTCACATGGTGGCAGACAAGAGGAGAGAGCTTGTACAGTGAAAAGATCTCATGAGACTTACTCACCGTCATAAAAATAGCATGAGAAACACTGGCCCCCATGATTCAATGACCTCCCATTGGCCTGGTATCAGAATTGTACATGATCACTTTTGCCATATTCTGTTAACCAAAACAAGTCACAAGGCCAGGGCTAATTCAACAAGTGGGGAAATGGACTGTATTTGTTGATGGGAGGAGTTGGAAAGTTACAAGGAAAGGACATATAAATATAGTGAGAAGAATAGTTGCAGTCATATTGGCAAATAATCTACTACACATTATCAAAAGGGCAAGTACTTTTACTTTTGACAAATCCTAAGTCTAGGCATCTAACCCACAGAAGACATTTGAAAAAAATTATATGTATAAAATTATTCATTGGAACACTATTTATTGCCTCCTAGCAAAAGAGGAAGCCGCCCAATAGTCCATTAACAGTGAATTGATTCCATAAACTACGCTGCATCCACACAATGGCATACTGAATAGGGGTGTATCTGAAACAAAAGTGCCCAGGAGATGAATATTGTTAAAGCTATTCATTATGTTTTTCTCTCTACTTTCATATATGTATGAAGTTTTTCATAATGAAAAGGAAAAATAAAATAACCTAATTTATCTTTTTCTATGACCAAATAGAAACAAAACTAGAAATGAAATAGAAAATGAACCCCACTACTTAGTTTGTGTCAGAGAGTAATGCCATGTCTCCGAGAGGTAAGCTATTTACATCTCCAGCACTGTAAACAATTTAGCAGCATTCAAAAAATACTCATCAAAATTCTAGTTTTCTTGGCTGAGGGAGAGTTCTTTTAGTCAACAAGGCTGACAGCATCTCCCTAGGGGTACAAATGTTATAGGGAGGAAATAATTGCATGTTCAGAGTAAATACTCTCCAACCTTTTACAGCCTGCATCTTGTTAAATAAACTACTTGAATGAAGTTTTAGAAACAGAAGCTGATCTAAAAAATATAGTTCTCCTTTTGACATTTTTTTCTTTGTCTTTGCAATATTAGCACTTTGTTAAAAAAAAAACTATTTATTAAGAACCCAAGTACCCAAAAGTTCACGTTTTATTCTGAACATGTTAGTAAATTGCCCATAGATTTTCTCAAAATAACTCTGATTTTCATACCTCAAGTTTCATAAAGAGCTGCTGTCATCCAATTATTTGACAAATAGTTCCAACCACAGAAGTTGCTGGAAAACATCAAAGGTGCCATTTGTTTAAGGGGAGAAACATCTCCTCTTTGAGTTCTTCTGTGTTTGGGTTGAGGAGCAGAACTCTGCTGTCATCCTACTTTTGGAATGGGAATTTATTCTGAGGACTGGGTAAGGGCCTGTAGATGTGTTAGACCAATCAATAGCGTTTGCCAAATTATCCTTCTGGACCCGAAATGCTGAAAATTATCGTTTCTGGGGAGTCTCTAACCGTTGTCTACATTATTTGACTTGTTTTTGTAGTTATGAAGGAGTACAATGAGCAGACAGCAAGAAGGCTCATATTAAGGTGACATTGAGCTTTCTTAATCATTTGCAGTTGATTTCTTGACTTACTATGCTATTGAAACTTTTAATGATTATCAGATTGTATAGCTTCTTCTCAATGTTTCTTTTCAGCTGAGTTGTCATTTAAATATTACTTTTTAAATCAATTTGTCATTATTAGATCACCAGGAGCTTCCTTTATTTGTTTAGAAACTGCCCCTACCCCCATTGCTTATCCCACACCCTCTGTGGATGTCTCAGGCATGTCTATGGCTTAGCCATTACCTCCATGGAGGGGATATCTACATCCACAGGACCAGTAGTTCTTATCTGGAGCCTCCCAAGAGTGAATCTCTCTGCTGAAATGAGTCTTTTTGTAATCTTGTGGGGTACTCACCCAATTTTTTGGTTAGTAAAATGAAAGTTAGGTAAGAACACAGAATGAAGTAACAATTTCCCTCCTCTCCTGAATATCACAGAAAGGAAATAAGACTTAGAAAAAGAAAGCCACATTAACTCCATTTTTAGCTATACTAAAAGACACTTAAATCCAAGGACTCAAATAACTGCATGAAGGTGACTGAAGCAGTGAAGATTTTCACAGAAGCTCTGCAAAGCAAGGAAGCTGTGCAAAGCCAAGCCACCAGGGTACAGGTCAGGTGAACCCAATGGGAACAGATCACAAAGAAGACTGGCAGAAGCGCACTTCCTATTGGTAATGAGCCCATTCTAAAGTGACAATTTTTTTTTATCCATTGCAGAAAGCAAGAGCTGCAAGATTGGAGGAAGACAGGGTGGAGAAGTGCAATAGCTGGGCAGAAAGGAGTTACTCAAAGAATATCCACTGCTTTCCACTCCATTCTTTCTCAGACATAAATTGCAGGCTTAGCAAGTCCTAATAAGAACTAAAATAAAATAGTGGTGTAGCTTCTGACTGGTGAGTGTCCCCTGTTTTTTTCCTTGAGTGCAGCTCCTAGAAAATAACAAGTTTCTCTCTAAATTTGGAGTCTATGCTCATATTTGGTCCAAGAGAAACTCCTTTGCTTAATGATTTAAACAATAATAAGGATTCTATGTCCACTTTCTCCTTCACAATCTTACCTCTGTGACTGAGGCATCTTTCTTGATTATGGTGAGTTCTTTGACACACAGATGACCAATTAGCAACTCTCATATTTAGATAAAAATGACTTACATAGTTAAGAATTTTCAATTAGAATTTTAAATTGGGATATGCATTCTTCAGTTAGCCACAGGCAATATTTCTCCCTATTAATTTCACACATTTCGCCTGTTGATTTCACAATTTCTATTGCCTTTCTAATCCCTGAAGGCATTTCACCTGTTTGACTTAGGTTAAGTAAAACAGTCTTCAGAAAAGGACAGAACAGAGGCCGGGCGCGGTGGCTCACGCTTGTAACCCAGCACTTTGGGAGGCCGAGGCGGGTGGATCACGAGGTCAAGAGATCGAGACCACGGTGAAACCCCGTCTCTACTAAAAAAAAAAATACAAAAAATTAGCCGGGCGTGGTAGCGGGCGCCTGTAGTCCCAGCTACTCGGAGAGGCTGAGGCAGGAGAATGGCGTGAACCTGGGAGGCGGAGCTTGCAGTGAGCCGAGATCGCGCCACTGCACTCCAGCCTGGGTGACAGAGCGAGACTCCGTCTCCAAAAAGAAAAGAACAGAATGTAACTATCTGTTGTTTTATCTTATTCTAACTTATCAGCCTTGCTCCTTCATCTAAGCTAGGGAGCACATTTTAGCTACTCTTGATTATATGTAATTTGAATACTTATATTCCATTTTATTTCAACATTTATTTGGTGTTAATCCATCTTCTCTCAAAGATACAGTGAACTCAAACAATGATTTTACACCACCATTTTCTTTCTTTCTTTGTCTTTGATCATCAAAAACACAAGATCAAATTTCTTTACCCCAGGATGCCTTGAGAATGTTTCAAGAGAAAACATTATTGTTAGAAAATTTATTATTTATTTTTTTCTGAAATAGCTTCAATGCTTATCAAATAAGTTCAAGTCATAAAATAGAACCTGATGTTTATCAGTTGTTAGAACACAATTTGCCACATTCTTATGGTGTTAGTGGCCTTTTTGACCTGAGGCCACTCTTTATTTTGAACATTTTATTTCCTGGAGAGACTGTGGATGAAAAACAGTTTCATTATTTTAGAACCCAAAACATCCTGGTTTCTATCTATTTCCTATAAATTCTGATTGAAAGCAAACTAAATAGTTTTTCTTCTTCTTTTCTTTTTTTAAGTAACTTTTTATACATAGTTGTCATATGTTGTTATTTTCTAGGAGCTGCACTCAAGAAGAAAACAGGGGACACCCACTAGTTAGAAGCTATACCATTTGGCATGTTTGACATTCTTCCTGGGAAATTCCTCAACTAGATTCATAAGTTCATCAGATATATTTTATATTGTCCACACTCTGCAGGTTATGGTTTTTCTAAGCCTTTTGTCATTATGTAACATGGGTCATCTTTTTTTTTTCAGCCTTTTTTTTTTTCAGACAATAAATTCCTCACTGCCTTTAAGCTCTTACTATCAGTCTTCTCAAGAGCTTTCTAACTTCTGACGGCTGGTGGTCACATAGTCAATGCCACGTTGTTTTAATTTTGTGTTATGGCAGTGTCCCACTTCCAGGTGTCAAATTCCATTCTAGTACTCTTTCGCTACTTCATCGCTAGCTTCATAACAAACCATCTCAAACACGGTAGCTTTAAACAACATCTATTTTACTATAGCTCACTGTTTTTTGGGTAGGAATTTGAGCAGTCTTGTTTGGGTGATTCTTCTGTTCCACATGGCATCGACAGTTGTCACATGTTAATATTCAACTGGCAAATGTACTGGCTTGGAGGGTGTGGAATCTTGGCAGGACAGATGAAAGACTGGGCTCAGCTGGGACAGTCAAACCAAAGACCTACATGTGACATCTTCAGCATTGTCGTTTCAGGGCTTACATGGCAGTCCAAGAGCAAGTGTTCCGGAGAACAAGGTGGAGGCTTTGTGGCCTTTTATCATCTATCTGCAGAAGTCACAAAGCATTATTATTATTATTTGCCATTTTAGGTTGGCTGAAGCAGTCACAAGCCAACCCAGATTCAAAGGGGGGTCAATTAGAGGTATATTATAGAATTTGAACTTCTGTATTAACACTGCTATGGCATACAACAAGATTTAGAATTTTGCTTAGCCCTAAGCACCAAAAATGGACAACAAATCCCATTTGAAGCTTATACTAAATCAAAACCTGTGCTATATAATTCTGTGAGTGGGATCATTTTATTAAGAGGAGGTAGCAATTCTCAGACAATGATTACAGAAAAGTGCTTAGGTTGTTAATAATACATAAATGTAGTGTTATCATTAGCATGAATATTAATTTGATGATACAAAAATTATATTTCCATTATCACCAATGGATAAAACTCTTCAGTATAGACTATATGAACCACCTGCACATATACATAGAGAACTACTTTTTTGATAGTATTGTTTGTGGCATTCATGCATCTAGCAGAAAAACTCTTAAAGGATACCCATCACCCATCACCTAGGACATTTGTCATTTGTATCTGTTGGGACCATTCCAATTTGTCTCTTCTATCTATCTATTTTGGAACACACAATACATTGTTGTTAGCTATACTCACCCTACTCTGCTATCAAACATTAAACTTTTTCCTTCTGTCTAACTCATGTTGGAGTTTATTTACATAGATATGTTGGAGTTTATTTATATAGACATTATAAAGTGTATAGTATCCAAAAATATATAAAACATCTGCCCTTCATATCAATCTACTGACAAAGATAATGAAAATAAAAATCAAGTTTCGAAGGCAGGTGGATCACTTGAGCCCAGGAGTTCAAGACCAGCCTGGGCAACAAAGTGAAACCCCATCTCTACAAAAATTTAAAGAATTTAACTGGGTAGTAGCTGTGCCTGTAGTCCCAGCTACTAGGGAGGCTGAGGCAGGAGGATACCATGAGCCCAGGAGTTCAAGGCTGCAGTGAGCTGCGATCCTGCCACTGCGCTCCAGCCTGGGCAACAAAGCATTTATTTTTAAACTTTGTTTAAAAATAAATAAATAAAAAAGTTTCTATTTGCAAGACATTGAAAAATACATGTCAGAATGAGGGCACTGGATAATATGCATCTCTAATCTTTGAAAACGCAAATTGCAGCTGTGATGAAAATACATTCACCAAAAGTCCTGGCATCACATTTGCAGCAACATGAATAGAACTGCAGGTGGTTATGTTAAGTGATATAAGCCAGACACAGAACGACAAATATCACATGTTCTCACTCATACATGGAAACTAAAAGAAAAAAAAAGTCTATCTCATGGAGGTAGAGAATAGAATGATAGTTTTTGAGGCTGGGAAGGGTGTGTGTGTGGAGAGGGAAGAATGAAGAGAGTCTAGCTGATGGGGGTGAACATACAGTTAGATAAAATGGAAAAGGTTTAATGTTTGATAGCAGAGTAGGGTGATTATAGCTAACAACATTGTGTATTGTGTATTTCAAAATAGCTAGAAGAGAGGACTTGGAATGGTCCCAACGGGTAGAAATGATAAATGTCCTAGGTGATGTGATGGGTGGTGGATATCCTTAAATACCCTGAGTTGATCACTGCATATTCTATGCGTGTAACAAAATATCACATGTATCCCATAAATATGTACACATATTATGTATCAATAAAAATGTAAAAAAGAAATTCTGACAGTAAGACAGAGTAGGGTAAGGGGAGAACAATTTTTTTTTTTTTTTTGAGACTCGCTCTGTCACCTAGGCTGGAGTGCAGGGGCTCCATCTCAACTCACTGCCCTCCTTGGTTCAAGCGATTCTCCTTTCTCAGCCTCGCAGGTAGCTGGGATTACAGGAACCTGCCACCACACCCAGCTAATTTTTGTATTTTTTTTTTTTTTAGTACTGATGGGGTCTCACCATGTTGGCCAGGCTGGTCCGAAACTCCTGACCTCAAGTGATCTGCCTGCCTCGGCCTCTCAAAGTGCTGAGATTACAGGCTTGAGCCACTGTGCCCAGCTGAGAGCAATTTTTAAAAGATAAGTACATTTTAAAAGAGTTTTCATTCCGTTTCATACTTACTGAGCTATTTTTACCAAAGTATCAAAATGTAACAAATATCAACTCTCTGATTTCGTATCATTTTACAGAATTAAGATAAAATCAAATCTCAATCCAGGGAACAGGGTTAATAATTGTAGATTTTGGATTTTTCTTTTTTGCTATAAACAAAGTAATTATAACAGGCTTTATCCTTAATAAAGTTAGTTAGGTCCAAGAGAAATAAAAATGTAAGAAAGCAAGAATTTCAGTGGAAGTCAAGTTGTTATACAACACTCTACTTCTTTGAATTATTGGCATTTATGTTCTTAGAAGAGTCATCTCCATGATACAGGCGTCAGTGAGAATGTTAAAATATTTTTGAGGCCTAGGGAAAATGTATGCCAATTAATTAACTTGTTTTTATCTGTGATTCTCTCATATGTTAAATTTAATACGTTAAATAATTACATAAAGCAAGCTTCTCAAAAATAGCCTCCTTTTTAAAGAAGGGAAATAAAAATACTGAACTTAGGTTAAAGTTAACTTAGCATCTAAATAAAGCACAAAAATTTAATCATATAAAACATTAGTATTATTGTACCAAGGATGTGGTGGCAGAGAATATTTTAAAATAGATTTTAATACACTTGGGTGGGACTTCTGCTGTTAATTTGCTGTGTGACTCTAGGTAGCGCACATAAACTCTCTGGTTTCCCTCTCCACCAAATGAGGAGTTTTAGCTATTTAAAGTTAAAGAACATCTTCACGATATAAATATTTTATTATTTTATTTTATCACAGGGAAAATTTAAAATCAGCCATCAATATGAATATGCAGAGTGGTTTTATGAGCTGTCTTTGAAAACGGAATAGGGCAAAATTCAAATATATTAGGCTCGTCGATGTTTCTCAGATTTCTTGTCATTTTAACAGACTAACTGGTCACTCATCAAGATGAAAATCACATTAATAGAAAGCTATTGTTTCTTAGAAAAATGTGTTTGAAAAGCTTTGTATCATTTTAATGGGTCTCAAATTAACCTACCAATTCTGTCAAGGATATGAGATAGCTCCAGGACTAATATTTTATTCTTTGTGAATATTTCCTTCCCAAGTTCTACCACAGTTAATACCTAATGTCTAAAATTTTTTCAAACATTGCCTTGCATTCCTTCTTAAATAATTTCAAACTGAAAACGTGTGCCTTATTTATCTGTATGAGAATTAAATCACCGTGATAACAAATTCCTTAATAGCAAAGGTCAAAAGAGAAGTTAAAATATTGTCCTTGTATTTTTAAAACTCAGAAGTTAACATATTGTCCTTGTATTATTAAAACTCAAAAGAGAACTTAAAATATTGTCCTTGTATTATTAAAACTCAAAAGAGAACTTAAAATATTGTCCTTGTATTATTAAAACTCATATCCTTCATAAGGACTACGAATATATGAAAATACAAAAATATTCAGTAGGAAAATACAAAAATATTCAGTGGTAGCTACTTTATTCAATAAATCAGTCAGTCCATTGTCAACCAATATTTAGAGTGTCTACCATGGGTGGGGCACTGATCTACATACCTGGGACACAAGGAGGATTACTGTGCTTGAGGCTATTATTTTCTAGTAGAAGGAGACAAGCAATAAATAACTAACAGAATTGATGGGTGTATTACATAGCATGTAAAGATGATTAGAAAAAAGAAAGTGCACAGCAAATAGTGTGTTCAGGAGTGCTGGGGGACAGAATGGGGAAGTCCATTGCAGATTTAAATGGGGTGGTCAAGGAGAGCTTCATTGAGGAGACATCTGAGCAAACATTTCAGAGGTCAGAGAACTAGTCATGAGGGCATCGCAGGGAGATGCATGCCCAGTGGGGAGAGCAGTTCTTGCAATGGCCCTATAGCAGGAGTGCCTAGTTTGTTGGAGGAACAGCAAGAGGGACATTGGGGCTGGAGCAGAGCAAAGCAAGGTGGAGAGTTGTATGAGAAAGGGCCAGAGAGAGAACAGGGAGTGACAGCTTTGCAGTCTACCGTAAAGACCTTGGTGTTTATTCTGAGTGAAATATGGAGACTTTGAAAAATTTTGAGCAGAGAGTGAATAAGATTTGACATATATTTGAAAAGGATCACTCTGTTGGTCATATTTGTAATAGACTGAATGGGAAGGCATGAGCAGAACCAGGGAGAGCAGTTAGAAGGCAATTGCAATAATTCAGGGACAAGGTGATGGTGGCTCAGACCATTATGACGGCATACAAGTGGTGAGAAATAGATTTTAAACATGCTTTGAAAGTAGAACCAAAGGATGGTTGTGTTTGCTTCCTGGGAAGGGTTGAGCTTATAACAAGCGTCTTGGTTGTGAATTGAATTCTGTTGATATAGTTGAAATTCTGAGTGCATAAGCCTCCTCACCTTTTCCAACGATGAAGGGAGAATGCCTAGGGTAGCCATCTTAGTTCAGTGTGGGCTCATGTTTGATCCTCATTAAGGAAGGGAAGAATTTTTTCCAAATATGTGGGCTTCATTTTGCATCCTGTTGATGGATGTTCTTTATCATAATAAGAAAAGTGTATTTCATGAAATCAAAAGTTCCTTTGGTGAAGGAAGTCTGTTATAGTCTTCAAAAACATAATTATCAAAATGGTTTGTTTACTATAACATTTAGAGTCAGAGTAAAAGATCAATGAATGAAGTGGCTTCTAGAGACAGACTTGCCAGTTGCAAATCTCCGTGCTGCTACGTAACTAGTTTATCTTATTTACTGTATTAACCCTATCTTATCGTATTGTGAGCAATAAAGAAATTTACATATCTGAAGAACTTGGAACTTTCTACATAATAGTAAGTACTATAAAAATATATATGAATACTATTATTTCTTTTGTAATGAAATGTCATGTTACAGTCTATGGCTGCCTTTGAATATCTGTCATCATTTCTTGTCTTTTTTTTTTTTTTTTTGTAGCTGCAGATGGAGACCAGTTCCTCCCATTTTTTAAAAATTATACCCTAAGTTCGTTTCTTCTCCAAACTCTTCATTAGACCCTTAGCTAATTCCTTACCTATGAAGATAGTTAATAACCATCGTCTGTTCTCTGCATGTACTATTAATCCAAAAACACCTGGTTACTCTGTGGCTTCATCCAGTTGCTCCACAAGAATGACTTCTACATCAATGGGGGCATATTCCATGTTATCTAACAGCCTCCATCTACCTATTGATGTTCTAGTTGGAGGTCTCAAAATTATTCAAAACATATTTTAAACTAATTTTAGGGATTTTTGTCATTAGCAATTTGGCACACTAAAGGTTATGAAAGATTCCTGTTACATAACATCAAAACGTGCTTAATAAAAATATTTTTTAAACTGCCATTTTGAATACATTCATGAGCTTGCCAGAAATCTGCCAGATGCTAGATAAAGCCTACACACTTGGAATAGTTTTACTTCTCTCCAAATAGAGGTCAAGAATGTTCCAAACATTGAAGAAACACCCATTTTAATCTTATATAATATCTTCCAGAGAATAGAAGAAGAGGAAATACTCCCTAATGTATTTATTAGCCTGCAAAACCTTTATACAAAAACCTGAAAATAAGAATGAGAAAGTAATGCTATAATTCAATATCATCCAAAAATAGAGATTCGAAAACCCTAGGCAAATGCTAAAGAACTGGATTCAGCACTGAATAAAAAAATCACATGCCTTTGTGAAGTAAAGTTTATTCTAAGAACAAAAAGTAGGCTTGTATAGATTGTATAGATTGTTGTATAGATTTATAGACTGTATAATCAATTAATGCAATTTCCATAGGTACCAATAAGTGGAGTAAACCACATGATCATTTTGCAAGATGTAAAAAGTTTTTGACAGAACTAATATTCATTTAAGTGGAAAACTCTTAGCAAACAAGAAATAGAAGGAAATTCATTAATATGATGAAAAGAATCTAAAAAAATCAAAATTGAGTATGTTAATGTAAAACATTGAAAGCTTTTCCTCTGAAATCAGGACAAGACAAGGAAGTCAGCTACCTTTACTTTCAATCTCGTGCGAGCAATCTTGGCCATACGTTAAGATTTTAAAAAAAGAAATAAAAAATATAAGAATTAGAAAGGTACAAGCCCATCATTATTTCCAGATAACATGATTTTTGTACATAAAACAAAATACAAAATATTTAACATGATTTTGTACCTAAAACAAAATACAAAAGAATGTGAAAATAGAATATTGGATTCAATAAGACAGCTTTACAAAGCAGTTGGGTACAAAATCCACTTACAAAAATTTGTTGCATATGATATAGTTTTATGTACCAGCAACAGAGAGTTAAAAAACACATTTTAAAAAAAGATAACATTAAAAATGGTACCTATGGTATTGCATACTTCAAAATTTCTGAAAGAACAGACTTGAAATATTCTCACTACAAAAAATGGTAAATATGAGAGGTGATGAATATGTGAATTACTTGATATAATTTTTCTACAATGTATACAAATACCAAAACATCACATTGTGCTGCATAAATGTATACAATTATTGTTTGTCAATTAAACATAAAGGTTTAAATAAAAAACAAATCTAAGAACAGATGTGCAAGGTAACTAATATCCAGAATAAACTCAATACAAAATGATAAGAAAAAGACAGACAACCTATCATAAGAATAGGCAAAGATTTGAGCGAATCTTTCATGAAAGAGAAAATCCAAATGGCTCATAAACATAAGGGAAGGTTGCTCACTTTACTAATGATTAGAAAAATGTAAATTAAAATCATGTACCAGTTATAGAAAAATTGTAAATTCTGATAATACCATGTGTTGGTGGGGATGTGCGGCAAAGGTACCTCTCTCAGCGTTGGTATGAGTGGACTTGGTACAACCACAGCATGAAAGAGTTTGCCTTCTCCAGAAAAGTTGAAAATGTGTATAATCTATAACCAATTTTAATCCTAGAGAAAGTTTAGTACAAGTGCACCAAGAAAAATATATTGAAATGTTTGTAATAGTCCCAAGCTGAGAACAACCGACTAATCTATCAACTATACACCAGATAAATAATTTGTGGTACATTCATACAATAGAATACTATATGGCAATGGAAATAAAACTACAGCTGCACATTAACATAGATTAATCTCACAAACAAATGTTGGTCAAAGGTAGCAAGTTACAAAGGAAAACATGTAGTCAGAATTTATAAACAAATTTCAAAATCAGGAAGAATTAAACTATGTTGTTTAGTGATGAATTTAGTGATGGTAAAACTATCAAGAAAAGCAAAGGAATTAATAGAAGTTAGGATAGTGGTTACCTGCATAGGATAGGAAATGGGATGTGACCTAGGAGGGATGTGAAGTTGGGGGTGACTTCTAAGTATTGGTGATGTCCTGTTTCTTAACTTAGGTAAGGGTGGCAGGGAATTACGTTAATGATTGTTATTGTATAAATCTATCTATCCAGCCATCCATATGTCCTTCCATTCCCACATGCCTCCATGCCTCCATCCATCAGTACGTGTATCCACCAATTCATCCATCTATCTATTTATCTATCTCTTTCTGGATATATTTCACGATTAAGAAAAGTTAAAAAAATTATTATGATTAAAATGCCTGTGTGCTAGATGTGCTCATAAGCTCGTTAGGAAAACTCCTCTAGGATAGCAGCTTATTCACTGGCTTCTGAGTATTCCATATTAATAATACCCCACCTGGGTGACTAAATCTTTCAGAAGAAAAAATGCATTTAAAGATATGTAATATAGTTTTTGAAAAGATAATCTTCAAAGATGAAGTTCATGCCAAAATACTAATTATTATTTTACTTTGAAAGTAATTACAGCAGTCTGTCGTTACTCTTTTCTCATAGAAAATAAAGGCAAATTAGAAAATACACATTTATAATTAAAAATAATCTTTTATTAATAAAACATTTCTTTGTCACTTTCCGCAGATATTTAAAGCTAACACGTTATTTTTGTTTCTTTTGCTAGCTATGCTATTAGGATTTAATTAAATGGATGCCAACAGCAAGTAAACCACCTCCAAAGATGCCATGAAGCTCTCCTAATTGCAGGAAAATATCAGAGGCACTTGATTTGAGTCTTTCAAGTTTGGAAATAACAAATTCAGTCTCAACAGACCTATAGTGAATGAGGTAAGTCATTTTTTTTTTTTTAAACTGTAAAGCTCTGTTTTCAGAAAAATTTGGAGTGGCAAAGAGTTTCAATTGATCCATGGAAGATAGTACTTCTATTCCCCCAAAGCATCTCTCTTAAACTGTCAGGCTTTGACATAGATGCTTATTATTAGATCACTTCTACAAAAAGTGTAGACATTGGCTGTAATAAAATGTAATATTTGGCTTCCTATAAATTATATTCAAGAGTTTAGTGGTATACCTGGTATTTCTTGGAGGTGATCTCCAATGATTTTGGGATTCAATCCTTCAACTGGAATTCATGTGAAATTCTACTTTTCGTTTGTTGTGCAAAATATATTTTAAAAATCCTTCATATAAAAAGATAAATGCAGTGTGAAAGGAACTAAACAAATCTGAGTTTGGTTTGGTAATAGATGCACAAGTGCTTCTCATTTTAAGTAGATTTTTATACGTCATGCATTTTGAATAACAAGTTGTGGACCACTGGGCCAGCAGACATTAGAAAAGAAATCCAAATGGAATTAGATGTATTCATTGCTTGTGAGTACCTCCCAAAGGAACGGAAAAGGCACAGACCTTGCAAACACAGAATGGATAAGACAATAGGATAAGGACCCCAAGGCAGCAGAAATGATTCTAGGAGTGTAGGCCAGAGACTCCCTTAGAGGGCAGTGTAGGGCACTGTGCCACATAAGGCTTTACACTGTCTCAAGTGAGGGCGTGACAATGGACATGGGTTCAGCACATTACTGTTTATATTTTTCCTACTCAATCAGCTCTTCAGTCATCAGGGAAAACTACATTGTATTTTCCGTTTGGGGAAGAAACTTACATTTTTGGCTAAAAGGAACATTTTCATTTTTAAAGTTGATTCATCTGCTAATTTGGCAAATAGTGATGCAACAGAGAAGACATATTTGTTGTGTGTAAGTGTGTGAGAGAATTGGTATGCAGGAAGTGGGTTCCATTAATGTAGCAACTATCATTAAATATGTAATTTTAAAAATACAAATTTCAAATACTAGAGAGGAAACCAATTTGATAGTCATAAATTAGAAGCAGTAATATCTAGTGCTGAGTGAGATGCTGAGAGTGATGCCAAAACCAGTGACCCAAGGTGAGTTTTATTAGTTCTTTATAATAAACTATTAAAATAGAGACCGTGGCATTTTAAAGAAACTATGACTCTTTAAATCTAAAATAAACACAAGAATTATGTTTGAAATTACAAATTTATGCTCACTTTCATGTCTCAGACATATTTTAGATGAACATAATGAGATTAAAGATTCTGGGTTATATCAGCATAAAGAAAAATCATCTTTTTCTCAATTTTGTTGACATTTAATGTATATAGCATAAAATGCACAAAATATAAGTGTACTGATTGATGGATTTTACAAATGCATACACTCATCTAAAACAATGACCAAGATATAGAATGTTTCCACCATCATAGAAAGTTCCCCCATGCCTTTTTCTAGTTAATATTCTCCTCCTTCCACCCTCAGGAATCATCTCTCTGATTTCTATTACCATGGATCAGTTTTGTGTATTCTAAAATGTCAGATAATGAAGTCATATAGTATGCATTATTCTGGGTCTTTTTTTAGGTTAACACAATGTTTTAAAGATTCATCCTCATGTTTATTTTAGTAATACATGTCTTTTTATTGCTGAGAAGTATTTTAACAATGTATGTGGTATACGTGAATATATCACAATTTATTTATTTTCCTGTTGTTGGATATTTTAGATTGTATACAGTTTTGGCTATGGTGAGTACAGTGGCAATGAATATCCTTGTACAATTCATTTTGAACATAAGTGTATGTTTACTTTTACAGGAAACTCATAGTTTTTTTTTTGAAATTTTGTATTTCTCATTTTTCTTTCTTTTTTTATTATACTTTTAGGGTACATGTGCACAACGTGCAGGTTAGTTACATATGTATACATGTGCCATGTTGGTGTGCTGCACCCAGTAACTCATCATTTAACATTAGGTATATCTCCAAATGCTATCCCTCTACCCCTCCCCCACCCCACAACAGACCCCGGTGTGTGATGTTCCCCTTCCTGTGTCCATGTGTTCTCATTGTTCAGTTCCCACCTATGAGTGAGAACATGCAGTGTTTGGTTTTTTATCCTTGTGATAGTTTGCTGAGAATGATGGTTTCCTGCTTCATCCATGTCTCTACAAAGGACGTGAACTCATCATTTTTATGGCTGCATAGTATTCCATGGTGTATATGTGCCACATTTTCTTAATCCAGTCTGTCATTGTTGGACATTTGGGTTGGTTCCAAGTCTTTGCTATTGTGAATAGTGCCACAATAAACATATGTGTGCATGTGTCTTTATAGCAGCATGATTTATAATCCTTTGGGTATATACCCAGTAATGGGATGACTGGGTCAAATGGTATTTCTAGTTCTAGATCCCTGAGGAATCGCCACACTGACTTCCACAATGGTTGAACTAGTTTACAGTCCCAACAACAGTGTAAAAGTGTTCCTATTTCTCTACATCCTCTCTAGCACCTGTTGTTTCCTGACTTATCATTGATGGCCATTCTAACTGGTGTGAGATGGTATGTCATTGTGGTTTTGATTTGCCTTTAAAGTAGTTTTTTCCAATTCTGTGAAGAAAGTCATTGGTAGCTTGATGGGGATGGCATTGAATCTATAAATTACCTTGGGCAATATGGCCATTTTCACAATATTGATTCTTCCTATCCATGAGCATGGAATGTTCTTCCATTTGTTTGTATCCTCTTTTATTTCAGTGAGCAGTGGTTTGTAGTTCTCCTTGAAGAGGTCCTTCACATGCCTTGTAAGTTGGATTCCTAGGTATTTTATTCTCTTCGAGGCAATTATGAATGGGAGTTAACTCATGATTTGGCTCTCTCTCTGTCTGTTATTGGTGTATAAGAATGCTTGTGATTTTTGCATATTGATTTTGTATGCTGAGACTTTGCTGAAGTTGCTAATCAGCTTAAGGAGATTTTGGGCTGAGATGATGGGGTTTTCCAAATATACAATCATGTCATCTGCAAACAGGGACAATCTGACTTCCTCTTTTCCTAATTGAATGCCCTTTATTTCTTTCTCCTGCCTGATTGCCCTGGCCAGAACTTCCAACACTATGTTGAATAGGAGTCGTGAGAGAGGGCATCCCTGTCTTGTGCCAGTTTTCAGAGGGAATGCTTCCAGTTTTTGCCCATTCAGTATGATATTGGCTGTGGGTTTGTCATAGATAGCTCTTATTATTTTAAGATGTGTCCTATCAATACCTAATTTATTGAGAGTTTTTAGCATGAAGGGCTGTTGAATTTTGTCAAAGGCCTTTTCTGCATCTATTGAGATAATCATGTGGTTTTTGTCTTTGGTTCTGTTTATATGCTGGATTACGTTTATTGATTTGTATATGTTGAACCAGACTTGCATCCCAGGGATGAAGCCCACTTGATCATGGTGGATAAGCTTTTTGATGTGCTGCTGGATTCAGTTTGCCAGTATTTTATTGAGGATTTTTGCATTGATGTTCATCAGGGATATTGGTCTAAAATTCTCTTTTGTTGTTGTGTCTCTGCCAGGCTTTGGTATCAGGACGATGCTGGCTTCATAAAATGAGTTAGGGAGGATTCCCTCTTTTTCTATTGATTGGAATAGTTTCAGAAGGAATGGTACCAACTCCTCCTTGTACCTCTGGTAGAATTCGGCTGTGAATCCATCTGGTCCTGGACTTTTTTTGGTTGGTAAGCTATTAATTATTGCCTCAATTTCAGAGCCTGTTATTGGTCTATTCAGAGATTCAACTTCTTCCTGGTTTAGTCTTGGGAGGGTGTTCAAAAGTGAATTGCCACTGGTATTCTTACAAGTGGTATATGAGGTACGTTCACTCTAAAGACTCACCATTTGGTATTTTCAGTCTTTTTAGTATAATCAATTCTAGTGGGTATGTGGTGGTATCTCACTGTGGTTTTAATTTGCATTATAATTTAGAAGACTAAGTTTATTAAGCAACTGTTTATGTGCTAATAGCCAATCTGACTCTCTTCTTTTGTGAAGTGTATGTTTAATATTTTTATTCACTTTATAAGCAGAGTTTTTAAAGTTCTTAATTTTGGTGAAGTCTACTTTATTTATTTTTATTTATGGCTATGCTTTTTGTGGCCTGAAAAATCTGGCCACTTCAAGGTTACAAAGACATTCTCTTATGTTTTCTTCTGTATGATTTATAGATTTCCTTGTGTTTAATGTTTTTAATCCATATAAAATTAATTTTTGTGTATCATGTGAGGTTCAATTACTTTTTATTATTTTAAAAATAAGCATATAAAGTTATCCCAACACCATTTGTTAAAAAATACTTTCTTTGCTGTTGTATTTCATGGTAATATTGTTGAAAATATATTGTACGTTGCTGAAAATATATTGATCAAATATGAGTGTGTCTATTGGTTCCATTGATCTGTCTGTCTATCTTTATACTGATACCTCACTGATTAAACCTTATGGTAAGTCTGAAACTCTGGAAAGATAAGTATTCCAACTTCATTCCCTCTTAAAGATAGTTTTGGCTATTCTAGGTCATTTCAATTTCAACATAAAATTTATAATCAGCTTTTCAACTTCTATTAAAAAATCTGTTGGGATTTTCTCTTTTTTTTTTATTATACTTTAAGTACTGGGGTACATGTGCAGAACATGCAGGTTTGTTACATAGGTACACACGTACCATGGTGGTTCGCTGCACCCATTAACCTGTCATCTACATTAGGTATTTCTCCTAATGCTATCCCTCCTGTAGCTCTCCATCCCCCGACAGGCCCCAGTGTGTGATGTTCCCCTCCCTGTGTCCATGTGTTCTCATTGTTCAACTCCCACTTATGAGTGAGAACACGAGGTGTTTGGTTTTCTGTCCTTGTGTTAGTTTGCTGAGAATGATGGTTTCCAGCTTTATATATGTCCCTGCAAAGAACGTGAACTCATCCTTTTTCGTGGCTGCATAGTATTCCGTGGTGTATATGTGCCACATTTTCTTTATCCAGTCTACCATTGATGGGCATTCGGGTTGATTCCAAGTCTTTGCTGTTGTGAACAGTGCCACAATAAACATACGTGTGCATGTGTCTTTACAGTAGAATGATTTATAATCATTTGGGTATATACCCAGTAATGGGATTGCTAGGTCAAATGGTATTTCTGATTCTAGACCCTTGAGGAATCACCACACTGTCTTCCACAATGGTTGAACTAACTTACACTCCCAGTATAAAAGCGTTCCTATTTCTCCACATCCTCTCCAGCATCTGTTGTTTCCTGACTTTTTAATGATTGCCATTCTAACTGGCATTAGATGGTATCTCATTGTGGTTTTGATTTGCATTTCTCTAATGACCAATGATGATGAGCTTTTTTTCATATGTTTGTTGGCTGCATAAGATGGCAATGCATGCATAGATCAATTTGGGGAGAATTACTATCTTAACAATATGAAATCTTCAAATCTAAGAACATAGTATAGTGCTCTATTTAATTATATCCATACTTTCTCTCAACGTCTTTCATATTTTCTTTAAATTTAGTATATATTTGTGCTTGTTAATGAAAACGTTTTTATTTTAATTTCATTTTGTAATTGTTTCTGGTAGTATACGGGAAGATACTTTTTGTATATTAATCTTGTATCCTACAACTTTTGTTAAGTCATTTTTGGTTTTAGTATGTGTCCTAGGATTTTGTATGCACAGGACAATGTTACATGACCATATTGTCTACAAATATACTGTTTTTACTGTATCCTTTTCAAATCTTATATCTTTTCTTCTTTTTCTTTTTTATTCTTTTTTTAAAAATCATATTTCACTGACCGATAAAATATTGTATAGAAATGGTAAGAGAGAATATTCTTGTCTTGTACTCTTGGGGGAAAGCATTAATTAATTCACCATTATGAATAATAATGATGTTAGTGATAGGTCTTTGTAGATGATGCTTATCAGAATGAGGAAGGTTTTTCTATCCCTAGTTTGCGAGAATTTTTTCGTGAATAAGTTGAATTGTTTCAAGTGCCTTTTCCACATTTCTTGAGATGATTTTTTTTAATTTCTTATCATGGTAAGTTGCATTTATTTTATTTCAAATGTTAAACTAACCTTGCATTGCAGGGATAAACCCTACTTGGTAATGACGTATTATTCTTTTTATATATTACTGGGTTTATTTTGCTGATGGTTGATTGAGTAAGATTGCATTCCTGAGGTTTATTGTGCCACTAGGTTATACTGGCCTCATTAAACAGATTGATAAATGTAACTTCACTACTTTCATAAGGAGTATTTGTATAGAATTGATTATTTATTCCCTAAATTTTTGATAGAATTCACTAGTAAAATCATCTTGGTTTGGAGTTCTCCTTGTGTGAAAATTTTGGTTATGAAATCGATTTCCTAAAGACAAAGAGCTATTTATATTTTCCTTTTTTTAAAAAACGTAACTTGTGTCTATCAAAGACCTTGTTCACTTTCTTCCAGTTGTTAAATGTATTAGCATAAATTTGTTTATAACATTCCTTTATTAACCCTTTACTATTTGTGGAGTCTACAGTGATGTTTCCTTCTTCTTTCTCTATACTGGTAATTTTCTGTAAGGTGTGGTATGAGAACCTACTGTTGTGGTTGACCTTTCCTATTAAGAGCTAGCATTTCCCTTTTGTGACCTTCCATTGTAAAGCATTAGGAGGCCCCTTCAGGATCTGCCTGGACTTAGCTGGCCTGATAAGTGGAGAGAAGAATGAAAATACAAATGAACTAATGAATACATGTTAGCCAGTATATACTAGCACAAGCTAAGGGAGTACCTGTAGGATTGGATATTTTTGTTGATTAATTAAGGAAGCTGAAACATAAGACTGATAAAGGGAGACTCTATGGGCTTGAAGGCATTTTCTCAGGATGCAATATTGAATATCTTGCAAATATCTCAGTAGATGGTTCCACTTTGCTACTAGGGTGGTTCCTGGAAGGCTTCATAAAGTGAGGACTCCTTCAGAGCGGTGTTGGAATTGCTTCAATTGCTATAGCAAAAAGTGATGGAAAGAATAAAAGGGTCAGGTAAGGGAGCATGCTGAAGTGGATATATTACGTGAGAACAAAAGACACACTCCAGTGTTATATTACACAGAAAGACCCAGAAGACATACCATTAACCAAAGCCATCAAGAAAGCACTGGCAAGAGAAGCATCAGCAACATCAGTGGTGGCTTTTCAGGTCAGGACTGAAGATATGAGAAAATTCTCAGAGCTTGGCTTATTACTGACAATGGGTACAATGAGACCCCCAACCAGGACAGGAGGGGTAGTGGCTCTCAACTGCCCCAATTTGGGGTGTATGCATCATTGTAATGACCAGTAAGATCAGTGTGGCACACCAGGAAGCTTGACCTACAGAGAAATGTGGAAATGGTTAATAGAACACAGCCTCCATAGAAGAAATAGATGGGAAGCCAATAAGGGTACCGCTTAACTTATATAATCAAAATAAAACCAGAATAGATGAACAGATGGGTGAGGGCAGTTGCTCTTATTTTAAAAATTACAATATTTTTGCCAGTTTTCAGCCTGGAATCAGTCGATAAAGAGGTTGGTTGGTCCCTAGGACAAAGGGTCTCCCACCACCATGATGTGTACACTGTGTGATCCTCATCTTTTCCCAAAAATAGTAAAACATGCTAATTATGCTTATTTCTTATTCCTGTTTTCTGTTGATAAATTCCATAAGGAATCTGAGGAGTAGGTTACAGTTTAGGAGTCTCTGAAATTGGCTCTCCACTAACAATTAAGCACTCAGAATTCAAATTCCAGTGAGTCTAGAAAGCCTCACTACCTCCTCTCTATATTTTCCCCATTTCTCATTGTGCCAAGTATGCGCACTGTACCTTAGAAATAGCTCAGGGTCTTACCCAGCTCTCCTTAGTTAATAAAAATACCATGTTCTGAGAACATCTTTGATTCTATTTACTACAATATTGAAAAAAGTGTCTGTTACATCAAGTTTCTAACACTGGTGTCATAGTTTTATTAGGCTAGTTTAATAATTCTTTTCAAATAACCTCAAATATCCCTTATTACTTTGATAAAAATCTTGTTACAAAATAGTAATAAATGGCAAAATTGAAAATGTTTCTCCTCACTTAGAACACTATTTTATTTCTTGGTATATATTTCTTATTCTCTACCTTCCTGTATACAAGAAAATGTATAATAATCTTATAGATATTAAACATTGAAAGACATGGGCTATCAATCAGCTGCTAGGAAAAACTAAGAACAGATAATATGACAGGTTCACAGCATTTAGACATATCTTATCACAAGGTCAGAAGGGAATCTTATGACAGAAGTAAATATTGTAAGTTACCATGTGCTAATCCTCAAGCAGAAAGTTAATTCCTGAGGACATGGCATTGTGGGCTGCTATGAGTGCTTCTGACTACCTATAAGGTTATGATTAGTGAAGAAGTTGAAGTTAAGGTATTAATCGATGTACTTACAGGTCCCTTGTATACTTTTGTAACATTACCAAGAGCATTACGAGCAGCCTCCTTATGACATTTTATTACATGTCTGTGCTTTTATTCCTCCAGACTTTCCCAATCTCATCAGTTAGCTCTTAAGCATATTAAAACTTAATAACAATTTACTCCAATTTTTTCTGTGAAATTATGTTTTCAAGTCCTTAATTCTTAGAGCTCTGATACTCATTATTTTAAATTTTCATTGTATTTAGAACATATGCAAATACAGCTTGTAAATCTGTAATTGCATATCTGGTAAGATTTGGCTTTGGCTCCCATCTTCTGCTGGAAATGCAATGGTCATGGACATTTCCAAGTCTGCCTGTGAGCTGATGCATGACTCTTATCACTGCCTGTTTCACTCATTTATATTCATTTATTATGAAGACAACTATAATACTGTATGCTAAGATAGCAAGAATGGTTATGTCCCAGCTAAGGATTTCTTTTTATTTTAGGTAATTGGATGTCTTCATTCATTTGTGCTGTTATAACATAATACTACGGATGGGGTAATTTATACACAACAGAAATTTATTTGCTCATAGTTCTGGAGGCTGGGAAGTTCAAGTTCAAGATGCCGGCATTCAGTGTCCAGTGAGAGCCTTTTTGCTGTATCCTCACAAAGAGAAGGCAAAAGAGATAAATGCTGTGTTTTTACACAGCCAAAGAGCAAAAGAGCAAGCTAACTAAATGCTGTGTGAAGTCTCTTTTATAAGGTCCTTAATCCCATTAATGAGGAAGGAGCCCTTGTGGTCTAATCACCTCTTAAATGTTCTACCTCTTAATATCACCACATTGGAAACTTGAATTTTGAAAAAGACACGTTCAAATCATGGCCCTCCACTTTTCAAAATCTCTGTGATGGCAAGACAGTAACAACAATGATTTTCTTCTTTGTATCTCCTTTATCCTACCTTATTTGCTGTGGTACTCAGTTACTTTTGCCTTGTCAGTCTTAAATAAGTTTGGCTTATGGACTTGGACAATAATGTTTATATATTTATTTTTAAATTCATTGACTTTACTGTTAAAAAAATGTCTATTTTTTTCATAACACTTAATTGTGTCTTCAAAGCAAAATTATTAAACCTCCTTTCAATACCATTCTAGAGGGACAGGAGATTTCCTTTTATAATATTTCATCTTCAAAACACACCAGGATATTTATCTCAATATATTTACTTTCCCCCAGTGCAGAAAGTATTTGTGTTTAAGAGTAGTCATCAACATAAAGCAGTTTTGATGCTAAAGAAGCCATGGCATTTAAAACAGACTATTTTTATTTTTATTTTTATTTTATTGTTTTTTAGAGAGGGAGTCTCACTCCGTCACCCAGGCTGGAGTGCATTGGCACGATCTTGGCTCACTGTAACCTCTGCCTCCTGGCTTCAGATGATTCTCCTGCCTCAGCCTCTCGAGTAGCTGAGATTACAGGCTCCTGCCACCATGCCCAGCTAATTTTTGTATTTTAGTAGAGACAGGGTTTCGCCATGTTGGTCAGGCTGGTCTCAAACTCCTGACCTCAAATGATCTGCCCGCCTCGGCCTCCTGAAGTGGTGGGATTACAGGTGTGAGCCACCGTGTCCGGTGAAAACAGACTATTTCTACTTAACTCTGTAGAAGCCAAATTCTCTTCCAATTCGATCTTCAACTTTCCAAATCCGTGCCTGTACACCCAGCAGCACAAAATCATACCTTCCTGCCTGCCACCAAGTCAAAGATGTAAAATAAAAAATCACGTTGAATATGTGGACTGTGTGCTGGAGGCAGATTCAATCTCATCAACATTGACTAGAGCAGGATTCTCCATGTGCTGCCTGCATAATCAATAACACGTTTAGGTACATATATTAGGCAGATAAAATGAAGGAGAAGAAAATGGCTAAATTAAGGAAGAAAGCCATATTGTAAAACTAGTAATGACTTTTCCATTGGATTGGTAATTTCTGTTTTATCAAAGATACACTGCTGAACAAGACCATTTCAGCTTCCTTTCTAGTCTAAATGGGAAAAAATGTATTAGAAGGTTCATAGCTACTATTAAGAATGTACTGGTAACCCTCTCATTTGCAAGTAGCCAAAGCCTGATTTACATCAGCTTAAGCAAAGAAAGAAATTTATTAACATATATAAGTGAAAAGTTCAAAGGATGCAGCAATTCAGGAATGACTGGATCTTAGGGTTCAATGTTATTAAGGCTATATGTCTTCATCTTTCAACTTCCAACTCTGCTGCATCTGTGTTTATGTCATTCTCAAGCAGGCTCCCTCCACAGAGGCAAAGGAGACCACCTTTTAGCTCTAGGCCCACATATTAATTGTTCAGTAACTTCAGGGACAATAGAGATCCCACTCTGATAGGTCTGGCAGAAAACACAAAGCAAGAGTCTGTTCTATTTGGTCTGGATTGGGTTGTGCCCACAGCCACGGTGGGAGGACAGGATTAGCCCATTCTAACTGCTTACAATGCCCACAAAAAGGGGGAGTCTGTTACCAAAATAATGGAAAAGGAATGTTGGCCTGGAAAAGCCAATGGACAGCTCTACAAATGCCCCGCTCTACTACTTTGAACTATGCCTATTTTTTTTTGGTGGATGAAATTTTACTTTGTTGTTTCCACATTGGGAATACACAACTTGGACAACTGATGCCACAGAAACCAGCTCCAGCCTTAAAGAACAGTAGAGATAGAGTTGCTGTGCTTGGTGGAATGAACACAAGGCTGGAGCTTCCTTGCCATTGTCTGTGCAGGTATAACTGTATAGACTTCTATCCGATTGCATTATAATTTCTGCTAACAATGTGTCTTCCTCCCTAGGCCAAGAACTTCTTCAAAGTAGGGAATTTGGAGATTCATCTCTGTATTGTGAGTGTTTAGCCCGGTGTCTGGTGAATAAATATACAGATGGTAAACTAAGTGATTTTAAGATGCAGAGTTTATTAGCATCAGTACCGTAACCAAAATCAGAAAGAGGCCCTGTTAGTCTTGTTCTAGAATTTGTGACTCAAATATTTTAGTATAAATGCTTTCATTATTATTGTTGTTGTTGTAAATAACAGTAGAAAGCCCTTAAATTTGTATAATACTTTGCCATTTTCGTTATCACTTTGACCTTACAACAATCATGTAAGTCTCTCAGAGTAGTTATTATAATCCCTATACTGTAGGTATGGTATAATGTGTTTAGGACAGATTCCTAGGGATGTGCAGCTAGTAAGTGTGCAAGCTAGTAAAGGAAGTTAGTTTTGTTCTACTAGCTGGGCATGGTGGCTCATGACTGTAATTCCAGCATTTTGGGAGGCTGAGATAGGCGCATGCCTTGAGGTCAGGAGTTCAAGACCAGCCTGGCCAACATGGTGAAACCCTGTCTCTACTAAAAATACAAAACATAGGCATGGGGGCAGGTGTCTGTAACTCCAGTTGCTTGGGAAGCTGAGGCAGGA
The DNA here is from genome assembly GCF_009828535.3 of Hylobates moloch. NCBI lineage: Eukaryota > Metazoa > Chordata > Mammalia > Primates > Hylobatidae > Hylobates > Hylobates moloch. Next base: position 33,285,169 of record NW_026652276.1, on the reverse strand, counting down.
AAATTGCTTGAATCCAGAAGGTAGAGGTTGCAGTGAGCCGAGATTGCAGCATTGCACTCCAGCATGGGCAACAAAGTGAGACTCTGTCTCAAAAAAAAAAAAAAAAAAGAAAGTCTTATTCTATAATGGGGTGGGTTCCCCCCTGCCCATGGTTCTTCTTTATTATGAGTAGTATATGGGTTTTCCCCCATGGTTCTTCTTTATTTAGAGTACTATATGGCGGCATGAAATCCCAGGACACCTAAAGATAAAGAACATCCTGAAAGAGAGGCAGATCTGAAAAAGAGGACAGGTGGGGACAGCAAAGTCACAATGCCATCACCTTAAGCTGTATATTAAAGGAGAAAACATACAGATTCCCTAGACTGAAGACAAGGTTTAACAGGCTGCTATTGCTATCCATGTGACCATGGACAAATCAATCACAGAAACCTGTTTTCAAGATCTCATATGATGAAGTACATTGAGAGCTTTTCATATTGCTATGGTCTGAAAATCATGTGGCCTTAACATAGAAAGGGGAGCACAAAGAGAATTATTAATAGGATGCAGAGACCGTATTGGCTCCAGAACACATGCCAAGTAGAGATGTTATAAGCAATATAAAGTATCAGTTTGGGTTTGGCCAGCACTGAAATCAAGATTATTCAAATAGAATGTCTTGATATGAGTGTAGGACTCATATCAGTAGTAAAAATGTAAAGGTCAACTGCCGCCTATTTCAAGGTATTCTCTTCAATGGTAACTGAAGATTTAAATGATTATAGAAATTAATGGAAAGTACAATAGGCAAATTTTGAGCATAAGAAATGAAGGCATAACCAAAGGTGGCGTTTTTTAATGGTGCTCCCTGACAAGCATTTATTTTCTCTTCTTTATAATAGAGAATTAGTCTGTAAATGGCTCAACAATAAATTCCTTTATAAGTGGAATCTGGTGTTTAGTACCTTGTTTAGGACCAAGGTGTTTAGTACCTATCCCCATGCCCCATCTCTGACTTTGTAAAGCAGGACTCAGGACTGCTGACATATAATAGTCAGTGCTACTGTGTGGCAGTAGATGGTGGCCTAACAGTTTTTTATGAGTAGGGTTCCTTATATTTGAATATGTGCGTGAGCTTCAGGGGACACGTGAACACCTGAAATTAAATGAAAACGTTGTGTACCTGAAGTTGGAAATACTGAAAAAGGGAGAAGAAACAAAAGCTTTCTTTAGATTATCACATATATCTTTCTAAAAAACAATATTAAGAACACTGTTGTAGAGTCTCGCTAATAAACCTAAGTAACACGCCTCTTGCTTCAAAGTTACTTTGTCTTGGATGTTTAACTCCATTATTATTACCATTAATAATCTCTGGTTTCCTATTTCTCCAGTGCTGTGCTTAATCTTTCCTATATTAATTTCGGCATTAAACATTGGATGTCTAAAAGTATTCTTCATTATGTGATTGAGTTTGCATTTATATAGTATGACATACATTCTAATATTATCGAGACTGCTTGAATAATGTCTAGTTTTCATATAATTACTTTCTCTGTTTCTTGGCTAAAATTGGCAGTAACTCCCAAATATATTCAGGCTCATTTAAATGTTCCAGGTATCCAGGAAAGAAGTATAAAATGAAGATAATCACTGTGTTTTTTCTCACTTTCACTATCTTCTCACTTGGGATACATTCTCTACACTGATAGACAACCAGCTCTCATGCATGGTTGGGATAGGGCTTTCTCTGGTAATCCCCAACCTGAAGCGCCCACCACCTCTTGTGAACATAAAAAACACTTTTACATCTATGCCATTTGGTAACTTGTCACTTTCTGCTATTCTTTATGATATATGCTTTATTGTTGCTGTCTATTTTTTGTCTTATTTGCAGTGTAACTTCACATCTTTATTATCTTATCTCTCCTCATAGGTTACAAACTATTAAAATGAACGAATAATAACTCATCCTATTTTGTAATCTTTCCTAATTCATAATATAATGATACCAATCAGTTTTATTTGATTAATCAAGTGAAATATATTTTTTCTCATGCCCTACAATCTTTTCATCCATTAAATTTCTACTCTAAATCTTCCTAAAAGGAATATCTGCTATTAACCAGGATTTTGTTTCATATCTACCATGATCAATAAATGAAAAATTATAGGTTAGTAATTTTCTATCTCTTTCTCATTACTATCTTTAAATAGTGGGTCTCCAATTCATATGCCTGCAGAGGCCAGGTGGGTGACATGTCTGTGTATCAACGATGAAGCTTTTAATAATTCCCAGGACACTCAATGCTATCATAAAGCAAAATGCTAGAAAAATGAACCTGTCCAATGCTGTACTACGTATATGTAAGAAATTGGACAAAACATTCTTTTAAAAGGGAAGAATAGCTCATTAGTGGTCTCAATTAGGTCAGCCTATTTATCTCAGTGTCAGCTCCACAGCAGAAGCGAAATGAAAGAATCTTCATAGATATTCACACCAATCTAGAAGTCCAGAGGTTTTGTGTTATCATCAGATGTTTTTTGGTCCATTAAACAATTACTGTGACTTCAGGGTTGCCTTAGGGGGGAAAGTAATAGCGGGAAGACAATAACTAGGGACTAATTGGGTGTTCATCATGACAGATGAGAGCCTCCCCCGGGCACAAAACACAAAGACTTGGTCGAACCAATCAGTAACAAAGGGAGAAAAACAGAAGGGCAAATGCTCTCCCCATAGCTGGGAGATCAGAGTAAAATTCCAAGGGAGACAGAATTGGCATAAAACAAAGGAAAATTTAGCATGTTTGGAAAACCCTGCGAATCTTCATAGCTCCAGGAATATATTCTGTCCTCAAAAGACTCAAGACATAAAATTAAAAGATGAGTCTAGCTGATGTTAAAAATGATATGAAAAGTAAAACACTGTTGTTTATCTTCTTTATACTTTTCTGTGTTTTATGTGAGTATGTAAAAGCACCAATTATATAAAACATGAGTTTTATATTTTTACATTGTTGTGTGACACGCAAACATAGAAAAGTCTCTCTTTAAGGACTTTTGAGAGACAATTCTTTCAGGATCTCTTATGGTTCTGTATAGCTTGTGAGCGGGAGGGCTAACTGCCTTTTGTCCTAGACTGTTGTTTCAAGGACGTTCGTATAAAAAACAGCCTCAAGTTATGAAGATAGTGTCTTCCCCAGGAACCAGAGGAAGATTTGATTACAGTCATGGAAAATAGTGTTAGTATCACCTTGTGGAACCAAGGATGTACATGCTAACTGCCCATTATAAATAATTTGTGTTCCCTAAGCTCTGGGTTCCTCTCCTGTAATACAATCTATTGTGCATGCACATGCCATCTGCCCCTCTTCACTTTGCTATGTGGAAAGTGGATCAAGAAATCAGTGCAAAAATGCTGATAATTTGGCTTCTGCTATTGCTGTAATAAACTGTTATTTGCCTCTGACCCAGGAGTCTCATGTCTTCTGTGAATATTCATAAAATTATAAATTTCAGACTGTTCACAGTTATTGTAAAGTTTATTTACTCCTGAGTGTATCTTAGCACCTTATTTTAATGAGTCAACTAAATGCACATACTCACAGTGCATACCTCTGTACTTTGGGTCTAAAGCATGTGGCTTTTTTTTTTTAATTGTAGTCTATTCTTATTTGCCTTTTGTAATTTGCAGTGTACTATATCTTTGGTTCCTTCTTCATGGCAGAGAGTCATTTATTTAAGCCACCATTTTCTCCCCCAAAAACATTAGTTTGGTATATTAGTGCAGTTTAATTGTATTTCAATTTGTCTCATCAATTTAGACTATAATCAGTTTATAGTTACTTTCAAATCTAAGGTTGGGACTGTAAATATCACTGTTGCACCTGATCAGTATATCAGCTGTTCAATTAAAAATGTATTTAGTGACTTAGAATTTCCACAGAAAGAGGGGTCTTTTTACCTGCTCATAATTTTTCAAATAAAATTTGGATAGCATCTTCAAGAATTACCGTTATCACACATGAAAAGCTAAAAGTAAAGATGAAGAGTTGAGATCACTTGACAAACTAAGTACAGCAATCCCAATTGACTGTGAGAAAGAATGGAGGAAAAACACCCCAGCTTTGGAGTAGGATAAAAATGTCTACTTAATATTTAGTTACTAATAAATCTGTAATATATGTTCTGTTAGTTTGTATAGATTAACTATTCAACAAATGACCATAAATCTCAGATGCTTAACAAATAAACAGGGCAAAGGTATCCTGGTCCAATATTGGCTGATGAGTAAGCTCAGGCTCCAGGGAATCTTTTGTAGCCCAGGATTTGTCATGTGACTCCTCCATCTTCCTAGGTCTCCAGTGAATCTTCTACATAAGACTGTGAGCCCAGAAAAGAGAAAGAGCTAGAAGAGGTAATACCTGCTTTTTACCATTGTGGCAGAATGGGTTCCTTGGGAAGATGCTCTAAGATTTGTATTTAGGAAGTTTTTTGGGTAATTCTCTTGGAATCAAAATCTATGGAGAAATGAAGGAAGCATGACTGGACAGAGAGACAGAGTTGCGCTGAGACATAATAAAAAAGAAAGCTTCAGTCAAACTACAGGAAACTCTGCAGTTGAGATGATCTCCTCATGTTGTACAAAATTTAGGGTAAGGAGCCAGGACCCATACATGAACAGATCATTAAATGTGAGCCATTTCCAAGAAGTACATATAACCCATGTGGCGAGGGGCCACTCTCTTCAAACCAAAGCAATCACTGGAAGGGGATATTCGGCTGTGATCTGTAAGCTGTCAACATTGACAAGAGCTAGAGGAATGAGTGCTTCAGTCCTGAGGAGGAAGATCTGGGTGCTATGACATAGTGTCCACTACAAATATTCTGGCTGCCAGTTGACCCACATTACTTCTGCTTGCATTGTTAGCAGCAGTATGTATCTGAATCACACAGTACCAAAGTATGTTAGTGGTGGCAAATCTGCACAGGTCTGCAGCAACACTCAATGCTTGCCTCCTCAGAAGAAAAAAATTTGACCCAGAGGCATAAGCTAGTGTGAGAGAATGAGGCAAGTTTTAGAGCAGGAGTGAAAATTTATTAAAAAGCTTTAAAGCAGGAACAAAAGGAAGTGAAATATACTTGGAAGAGGGCCATGCAGGTGACTTGAGAGATCAAGTGTGCAGTTTGACCTTTGACTTGGGGTCTTATACGTTGGCATGCTTCTGAGGTTGCATTACTTCTTCCTGGATTCTTCCCTTGGGGTGGGCTGTCCACACGCACAGTGGCCTGCTAGCACTTGGGAGGGGCCACATGCAAAATGTATTTACTGAAACTGTGCACTTGCTCACTTGAGGCATCCTTCCCTTACCAGTCGAGTGTTCCTACAAAGTCATATACCAGTTAAACTCTGCCATTTTGCCTCTTAATGCACATGCTTGAACCCACCCACCCAGCTCCTGAGATCTTATTGGGACGCTGATCACCAGTTTCAGGTTTTTCTATCTATTGGGAGACTGCCTTTCCCTGGCACTGACTATGTCTGACTAGCTACCTACTTGCAACAACATTACATTAAGGAGATCTAGTCACATGCTCCCAACATCTAAGGAGTTTGGGAGATGTTGTCTAGTGCAGTGCTGTTCAAAATAGCTTGATGCTTAAATGAGAAAATAAATCCTTGATGCTTAAATGAGAAGATCAATAACAACATGACTTCCTTCATCAAAGTCTTCCTGAGGAAGAAAACGTCAGTTGAAATTAACTCTGTGCTTAGTACTGTAGCTGATTTATATTCTAGTCTCGATTCCTTATAGAGTCACAAATTAATAACAGTTTATAGACCAGGACCAGTCTGAAGACCACATTTAGAGGAGTGCACATCTCGAGATGTGCCTGGGAAGAACAGAATACCTGGATATGTGAACACGAACGAGCTCTCCTACTTCCTGGGATTCCAGACCTACAACTGCACCATTCTATTTTGTCCCCAATCTTGATTTAGTCTCTCTAAAAATCAATTAATTTTTATTATCTGAGATCACTCATTGCCTTTGCTTTTCTCTTTGTTGATGTTACAATGAATTTTAGCTGCTTATGAGATGCTGCTATTGCTGCTGTTTATTTTCCTAACTCCTGCAGGTCACAGGAAATGCTATTAACTTTGGAAAAAGAACTTGTGGACATTATTCAATCTAGCACTGGGACAATGGGTTGGGAGCATTCAAAAAATCAGAGAGAGGAAATAAATGTGTGCAAAGATTTTGTTTACCTGCTTATTCTTTTAAAAAGTCCAGTTGCGCCTTGGCCTGGTTTTCCACCTATTTTCCAAAAAGAACTAGCCCCCAAATTCTTTTATTATGCTGACTTGGGTGATCTTGAGAAGTGAAATTAAACAAAGTGAGGATAATTTTCATGTATAAAATAGATTTATGTCCTTTAACTATTTGATAAAAAAAGACTGTACTAAAGATAAAATGTGGTGGTTTGAATAATTTTAGGAGGATAAAGAAAACATAAAAAGATAATAGCTTAAGACTTGGATAAAGAAACCATTTATAGAATAATGAACAGAATGACACCAACTGGTGTTGGTATGCTCTACCAGGCACACAGCATACTTCTATCAACGGTTGCTACAGAATAAAAAGCTCAGTGGTGAGGAGTGTCGGGCTATTTCAACCGAAGCAGGAAATTTTTGCGCACCAAATGATGACAAAATGAAAATAAATCTTAAAAGACTGCCAGGGTCAGTGGTGGTCCACCATTGAGAAACACTCACCTTGGTACAATAATATGAGAGGAAAAGAAGTGTATTTATTCTTAGTCATGTCTAGTTGTCCTCTGATAATACCCTTTTAGCCTGACTACCAAACATTCAGTACATTGCATGGTAAAATCTTCAGAAGTGTTAGGTTCCTGTCAATTCTATTCCATACTTCCTTATTTCCTAAAAAGATAGACACACTTATCTTGGTAAATCAGGTCTTTTATACTTCCATTTTAATTTATAGAATTTCATGATTAGAAAAATAAAGAGCCTTAAAAAAATCCTTAGCCCCCTGCTTCAATCTCAATTCCTTCTTTTAGTGAAGATTTTTTGTATTTTTAAAAACTTACAATGACAATTATTTTTTAACTTTTATTTTAGATTCACAGGTACATGTACAGGTATGTTAAATAAGTAAATTACATGTCCTTAAAAATTTTTTTGAGACAGAGTCTCACTCTATCGCCAAGGCTGGAATGCAGTGGCATGATTTCGGCTCACTGCAACCTTTGCCTCCCAGGCTTAAGCAATCCTTTCATCTCAGCCTTCTGAGTAGCTGGGACTACAGGTGAGTGCCACCACACCCATCTAATTTTTGTATTTTTTTTTTTTTTTTGTAGAGACATGGTTGCGCCATGTTGCATGGTACCTAGTAGGTAGTTTTTCTATCCTCACCATCCTCCCTGCCTCCACCCTCAAGTAGGCCCTGGTGTCTATTGTTCCCTTCTTTGTGCCCATGTGTACTCAATGTTTAGCTCCCACTTATAAATGAGAACATGTGGTATTTGGTTTTCTATTCCTGTGTTAGTTCACTTAGGATAATAGTCTGCAGCTCCGTCCATGTTGCTGCAAAGGACATAATCTCGTTCTTTTTTATGGCTGCATAGTATTTCATGGTGCATACATACCACATTTTCTTTGTCCAGTCTACAGTTGGTGGGCTTTTAGATCAATTCCATGTCTTTGATATTGTGAATGAACATATTCATGCATGTGTCTTTATCAATAATGAACATAGGCATGCATGTGTCTTTATGATAGAACAATTTGCATTCTTTTGAGTATATGCCCAATAATCTGATTGCTGAGTCAAATGGTAATTCTGTTTTAAGTTCTTTGAGAAATCGCCACACTGCTTTCCACAGTGGCTGAACTAACGTACATTCCCATGAGCAGTGTGTAAGTGTTCCCTTTTCTCTGCAACCTTGCTAGCATCTGTTATTTTTTGACCTTTTATTAATAGCCATTCTGACTGACATGAGATGGTATCTTATTGTTTAATTTGCACTTCTCTAATGAACAGTGATGTTGAGCTTTTTTTCATATGCTTGTTGGCTGTATGTACGTCTTTTTTGGAGAAGTGTCTGAGTCCTTTGCCCACTTTTAAAAGGGGTTGTTTTTTGCTTGTAAATTTAAGTTTCTGATAGTTTCTGGGATATTAGATCTTTGTCAGATGTATATTTTCTCCCATTCTGTGGGTTATCTGTTTACTCTGTTGGTTGTCTCTTTTGCTGTGCAGAAGCTCTTTAATTTAATTAGGTCCCATTTGTCAGTTTTTGTTTTTGTTGCAATTGCTTTCGTCATCTTCATCATGAAATCTTTGCCAGGGCCTATGTCTAGAATAGCATTTCCTAAGTTTTTATAGTTTTAAATTTTCCATTTAAATTGTTAATCCATCTTCAGTTGATTTTTGCATATTGTGAAAGGTAGAGGTCTGATTCCAATTTTCTGCATATGGGTAGCCAGTTATCCCAGCACCATTTATCGAATGGGGGATCCTTTCCTCATTGCTAGCTTTTGTTGACTTTGTCAAAGATCAGACGGTTTTGAATGTGTGACTTTATTTCTGGGCTCTCTATTATGTTCCATTGGTCTATGTGTTTGTTATTGTATCACCATCACGCTGCTCAGGTTACTGTAGCCTTGTTGTATAGTTCGAAGTTGGATAACATGATGCCTCTGACTTCGTTCTTTTTGCTTAGGATTGTTTTAGCTGTTCGGGCTCTTTTTTGTTTCCATATGAATTTTAGACATAGATCAATGGAACAGAACAGAGCCCTCAGAAATAATGCCGCATATCTACAACTATCTGATCTTTGACAAACCTGACAAAAACAAGCAATGGGGAAAGGATACCCTATTTAATAAATGGTGCT
>NW_026652276.1:33206051-33271284 GCF_009828535.3 Hylobates moloch | reverse complement strand
ACTTGGAACCAACCCAAATGTCCAACAATGATAGACTGGATTAAGAAAATGTGGCACATATACACCATGGAATACTATGCAGCCATAAAAAATGATGAGTTCATATCCTTTGTAGGGACATGGATGAAGCTGGAAACCATCATTCTCAGCAAACTATGGCAAGGACAAAACACCAAACACCACATGTTCTCACTCAGAAGTGGGAATTGAACAATGAGAACACATGGACACAGGAAGGGGAACATCACACTCCGGGGACTGTTGTGGGGTGGGGGGAGGGGGAGGGACAGCATTAGGAGATATACCTAATGCTAAATGACGAGTTAATGGGTGCAGCACACCAACATGGCATGTGGATACATGTGTAACCAACCTGCACATTGTGCACATGTACCCTAAAACTTAAAGTATAATAACAAAAAAAAAGAAAAAAGTACCCAGTATGTGCCATTCCCTGCCCATGTGTCCATGTGTTCTCATCAATTAGTTCCTACCTATAAGTGAGAGCATATGGTGTTTGGTTTTCTGTTCCTGCATTGGTTTGCTGAGGATAGACAACTCCATCCCTGTCCCTGCAAAGGGTATGATCTTGTTCCTTTTTATGGCTGCATAGTATTCCATGGTGTATATATACCATTTTTCTTTATCTAGTCTACTACTGATCAGAATTTAAGTTGATTCTATGACTTTGCTATTGTAAATAGTGCTGCAATGAGCATATACATATCTTTATAATAGAATGATTAATATTCCTTTGGCATATACCCAGTAACGGGATTGCTGGGTCAAATGATATTTCTGCCTCTAGGTTCTTTGAGAAATTGCCATACTCTTCCACAATGGTTGAACTAATTTATACTCCCACCAACAGTGTAAAAGTCTTCCTTTTTCTCCACAACCTCACCAGCATCTGTTGTTTTTTGACTTTTTAATAGTAGCCATTCTGACTGGAGTGAGATGATATCTCATTGTGGTTTTGATTTGCATTTCTCTAATGGTCAGTGATGTTGAGCTTCTTTCATGTATTCATTGGCTGCATGTATGTCTTCATTTGAGAAGTCTCTGTTCATGTCCTTTGCCCACTTTTTAATGAAGTTGTTCGTTTTTTTTTCTCGTAAATTTGATTATGTTCCTTGTAGATTAAGGTTATTAAACCTTTGTCAGGTTGTAAAAATTTTCTCCCATTCTGTAGGTGGTCTGTTCACTCTGGTGATTGTTTTCTTTGCTGTGCAGAAGCTCTTTAGTTTAATTAGATCCCATTTGTCCATTATTGCTTTTATTGCAATAGCTTTTGATGTTTTCATCATGAAATCTTTGCCCATGCCTATATACTGAATGGTACTGCCTAGATTTTCATTTAGGGTTTTTATGGTTTTGGGTTTTACCTTTAAGTCTTTAGTCCATCTTTATGATGTAAGGAAAGGGTTCTGTTCCAATTATCTGCATGTGGTTAGCCAGTTCTCCCAGCATCATTTATTAAATGGGAAATCCTTCTGCCATTGCTTGCTTTTGTGAGGCTTGTCAAAGATCAGATGGCTATAGGCATCCAGTCTTATTTCTGAGTTCTCTATTCTATTGCATTGGTTTATATGCCTGTTGTTGTACCAGTACCATGCTGTTTCAGTTACGCAGCCCTGCAGTATAGTTTGAAGTCAAGTAGTGTGATGCTTCCAGCTTTCTTTTTGCTGAGGATTGACTTGGCTATCTGGGCTCTTTTTTGGTTTTGTATGAATTTTAAAATAGATTTTTTTATAATTCTGTGAAGAATGTCAGTGGTACTTTAATGGGAATAACATGGTACCTATAAATTATGCTAGTGATTTTTGCACATTGATCTTATATCCTGAGACTTTGCTGAAGTTACTTATCAGCTTAATAAGTTTTTGGGCTGAGATGATGGGGTTTCCTAGATATAGGATCATGTCACCTGCAAACAAAGACAATTTGACTTCTTCTCTTCCTATTTGAATACCCTTTATTTCTTCCCCTGGCCAGAACTTCCAATACTATGTTGAATAGGAGTGGTGAGAGAGGACATCCTTGTTTTGTGCCAGTTTTCAAGGGGAATGCTTCCAGCTTTTGCCCATTCAGTATGATATTGGCTGTGGGTTGGTCATATATGGCTCTTATGATTTTGAGGTATGTTCCTTCAATACCTAGTTTTTGAGCATTTTTAACACCAAGGGACATTGAATTTTATGGAAGGCCTTTTCTGTATCTATTGAGATAATCATGTGGTTTTTGGTCTTTAATTCTGTTTATGTGATGAATCACATTTATTGATTTGCATATGTTGAACCAACCTTGCATCCCGGGGATGAAGCCAACTTGATCATGGTGGGTAAGCTTTGTGATATGCTGCTGAGTTCAGTTTGCCAGTATTTTATTGAGGATTTTTACATTGAAGTTCATCAAGGATATTGGCCTGGAGTGTTATTTTTTTGGTGTATCTCTGCCAGGTTTTGGTATCAGGATGATGTTGACCTCATAGAATGAGTTAGGGAGGAGTACCTCCTTTTTAATATTTTGGAAATGGTTTCAGTAGAAATGGTACAAGCTCCTCTTTGTACCTCTGGTAGAATTAAGCTGTAAATCCATCTGGTCTTGGGATTTTTTTTTTGGTTGGTAGGCTATTGGTATTACTCCCTCAATTTCAGAACACATTATTGGTCGATTCAGAGATTCAATTTCCTACTGTTTCAGTCTTGAAAGGGTGTATTTGTCCAGGAAATTGTCCATTTCTTCTAGATTTTCTAGTTTATGTGCATAGAAGTGTTTATAGTATTCTCTGATGCTTGTTTGTATTTCTGTGGGGTCAGTGGTGATATCCCTCTTACTGATTTCTGATTGTGTTTAATTCTTTTCTCTTCTTTATTAGTCTTGCTCATGGTCTATTGTATTATTTTTTTTAATAAACCAGATCCCAGATTCATTGATTTTTTGAAGGGTTACTCATGTTTCTATCTCCTTCAGTTTGGCTCTGATCTTGGTTATTTCCTATCTTCTGCTAGCTTTGGGGTTTGTTTGCTCTTGGTTCTCTAGTTCTTTTGGTTGGGATGTTAGGTTGTTCACTTGAGATCTTTCTAGCTTTTTTATGTGGGCATTTAGTGCCCTCTTAACACTGCTTTAGCTGCATCCTAGAGATTCGGGTATGTTGTCTCTTTGTTCTCATTAGTTTCAGAGAACTTCTTGATTTCTGCCTTAATTTCATTATTTACCCAAGAGTCATTCAGGAGCAGGTTCTTCAGTTTCCATGTAGTTGTGTGGTTTTGAGTGGATTTCTTAATCTTGAGTTCTAATTTTATTGCACTGTGGTCTGAGAAACTGTTATTATGTTGGTTCTTTTGCATTTGCTGAGGAGTGTCTTCCTATTATGTGATCAATTTTAGAGTAAGTATTGTGTGGCAATGAGAAGAATGTATATTCTGTTGGTTTTGGCTGGAGAGTTCTATAGGTATCTATCAGGTCCAGTTGATTCAGAGCTGAGTTCAGGTCCTGAATATCTTTGTTAATTTTCTGTCTCAATGATCCAAGTTTCTTGCCTATTTAGTTCCAATGCGAGAACCTGGATATTTCAGTTGAAGGTGTTGAATTAACTTGCCTGTTTTCGTTCCCTCTCTGTGAGTGCAGCGAACTGCAGCTGCTTCTAATTGGCCATCTTGCCCCTCGTCTTTCTAATGTCTTAATGAACTAATAGAAGACAGCTGATTTCTTCTAGTTGCATCTACATTTAATCTTTTGTGACATATTGTTTTATTAAAGAATATGAAGAAAATCTCACTTTGCACAGATATTTGTAGTTGGAAAAAGGAGTTGTATTTCAATAGCTTTTCAGATAATTTTTGGTATTCTTCTTTGTTACTACACTAAATTTTGGCAAGCTGTAGTTTCCTAAAGATTAGTTTCATTTTAAATTCAGAAACCATATTATTGAACTCTGTTACATTAAAGTATATTGATTTATCTTGCACTTTGATTGGATCTTTTAGCCATGCAAGATTTTGAAACATTAGTTATTGGTCATTTGGAAAATATTGGTTTTCTGAGTTATAAAGATCTTCTAAATGTCAAACTTCATTATAATACCCAAAATACATTTTAAAAATATTAACACCAATCTCATGCAAAAGTCTTTCAGGACTGGGAAGTTATCAAACTTATGATGGTAGATGCAATTTTTCCAAATTTCTTATTTTTTGCTTTAAAGCTATAATTTTTTATTGGCAACAAATATTGTCATTTGTTGTCTTGGAAGCAATAGTGTAATTTCATTCATTTTTAAGAAAACAACTACCAAATATAAAAATTCTAATACTCATAGTTGGTAAGTCATTTATTCTTTGGAAAAGAAGTATTCCAGGAAAAATCAGGCATTTCAGCTAACAACTCAATCCCACAGATGCTTTTTATCAGGACAACTGTGTTAGTTTCCTATTGCTACTGTAACAATTACCACAAATTTAGCAGCTTAAAATAATAACCATTTATTATCTTACAATTTTGTGATCAGAAATCCAGTGGGCTTGGCTGAGTACTCTGCCATAGATCCCATCAGGCTAGAATTATGATGTCTTCAGCTGTTACCTGGAGGCTCCAGGGGAGAATCCACTTCCAGATTCATCCAGATTGTAGGCAGAATTCAGTGACATGCAGCTAGCTGTAGGAATGAGATTTGCTAGGTGGGGCTGGGAATAATTCTCAGTTACTTCCTACATTTTTTGTCTTGTGATTCTCTTTGTCTTCAAATCCAATAACAGCAGGTTGAGTGCTCCTCATGCCTCCGATCTCTCTGACCTCGCTTCTTCCTCACCTCTGACTGGCTCTTCTGTCTCCCTTTTAAGGGCGCATGTGATTACATTGGAATCAGCTGAATAACATGGGACAATCTCCCTTTTTTAATGCCAGGTAGAGTTATTGTCTATAAACTCTCTTTGCAGCCGTATCTTCATTAGTGTTTGATGGAATATTAGAAGAAGGAGAATCTTGGGGGAACATCACTGCAATTCTGCCTACCACAGTGACCACTGTCTTCCAATATGCAGTGGAAGAGCATCATGCCTATTTCCCATTTTATCACACAAATTATTACAAATATGGAGACAAAAGGATTGAAATTTAATAAAATTGTAATTTTTGCAACTTTATTCAAGATATTCTGTAAGTATAGTGGCTGCCTCTTCTTTCTCTTTCCCTTCTTCTTTTTCTTTATTTATTTACTGCCTTGACTCATGCCAAAGCACCACAATTTTACTCATCATTGCTTTTGCACCAGCAGTGCAGATGTTGACACAGCAGAACAAAAATAACACCCTTAGTATTGTTATAAAAATATTTTTGGCCCCATGAACTTCCTGAAAGAGTCTTGGGAATCTTGGTGCTCTGTGAACCAAAGTTTGAGAACACTTCTTCACACTACTTACTAATTATTTTGTTCAGTATTTGGTTTCTTTGGTTGAGACAGGTGTTATTTAGTAATAAAACCTATAAAATATAAGGAAAAAATTTTCATTAAGATTGAAAGTAATATAGCCTTGACACATTCAGCAAAGTGTTCAGGTTGATTCTTACCTAGTTGAGTGAGCTGGTGTTAAACGGGTCTAATTAGACTGGAAGCTGAAACCTATATTGAGAGACTTAATTCTTAGGTAACAGAAAACAAATAAAACATTAAATGGGTTGATTGCATTTGGACACTGACAATTTTGGGACAACTCCAGTCTGTAAATCCCCTTCCCAACTCCAGAAACACTGACATTTGATGCTTCTTCTAAGTAGGTCCAGGAGTCCTTAGGGAGCTCTCATGTTTGCTATTAGTGTACAAGGATTTTCTTGGTGTCCCCTGTACAGGGCTTTCTTTTCAACACTTCCTCAGTCAAGTCTCAAAACTGAAAACGGTTCTACTTCTCTAGAAAAGATTGAAGAGGTCTAAGAGTCCTCTCCTACACTAGAATACAAAAGCAAGCTTTTTTTCTTCTCTTAGTGTTCCTCATCTGTCCTTTTGCTTTCCTGTATTACTTTTGACTGAATAGCATCTTCTATGCCACTGGGCCCACAATGGCCTCTGTGAACACTCTACAACTCCTCTATGGTACATCCCTGTACAAATCTGTCATCATGGAAGAGCCTTCTTTGCAGACATAATTTAGTGTTTGATTGAATATTATAAAGGGAATCTTGGGGGGACATCTTTGGAATTCTGGCCCAGTCTCAATCATGAGTTATATTTAGGTATAATCCCTTTTGAGTTTATTTTAATCTGGAACAGTTCTTTAGCCTTTTTTTTTCTTGATCTTGACAGTTTTGTCAAGTAATTTTGGATTATGTTGGTCAACCCTGGCTTATCTGATATTTCCTCATGGTTGGATTCAGCTCAAGCATTTTCAGAAGACATATCATATAATATGTCTTTCTCTATGCATCACATCAGGAAGCACATGTCAGGTTGTTCCATTATCCTCACCTCCAAAGTGAGGTTAACTTTGATCACTTGGTGATGCCTTCTAGATTCTTTGTAGCGAAGTTACTATTTTCCGTCCTCTATAATTACTAATTAATTTTTAGGGAGTTATTCTCATTTTCTTATTACCTTCATTCCTTATTCATTTGTCTTTTTACTTAACCTCCTGCAGTGTGGGTCCCACCTACCCCCAGCTGGTATGTCAGCCTGCCCACCACATTGATATTATTCTAAGATTATCTGTCACCCCTCATTTTTCCTTTTGGTATTTTACAAAGCTTTTTTTTTTAATACTTTAAGTTCTGGAATACATGTGCAGAACATGCAGGTTTGTTACATAGGTATACACGCGCCATGGTGGTTTGCTGTACCCACCAACCCATCATCTACATCAGGTATTTATCCTAATGCTATCCTTCCCCTAGCCCCCAACCCCCTGACAGGCCCTGGTGTGTGAAGTTCCCCTCCCTGTGTCCATGTGTTCTCATTGTTCAACTGCCACTTGTAAGTGAGAACATGTGGTGTTTTGGTTTTCTATTCCTGTGTTAGTTTGATGAGAATGATGGTTTCCAGCTTTATCCATGTCCCTGCAAAGGACATGAACTCATCCTTTTTTATGACTTCATAGCACTCCATAGTGTATATGTACCACATTTTCTTTATCCAGTCTATCAGTGGTGGGCATTTGGGTTGGTTCCAAGTCTTTGCTATTGTGAACAGTGCCGCAATAAACATATGTGTGCATGTGTCTTTACAGTAGAATGGTTTATAATCCTTCGGGTATATACCCAGTAATGGGATCGCTAGGTCAAATGGTATTTCTGGTTCTAGATCCTTGAGGAATCACCACATTGTATTCCACAATGGTTGAATTAATTTACACCATCAGTGTGTCACCCCCTTTTTGCTGAATCCAGGGCCTTTGTTTTTGTCTTAATTTGTGTAAAACTCCTGACAATTCTTGACATTATTGACCTTCCAATTATTTCTGAATCTCTTACATCTCTTACAAAAAGAGTAATGCATTTTTCTAAGTATCTTTTTTCATTTATTTGACCACTTTCTCAATGTATTTCCAAACTCTTTAGTGTGATATATTCTCTCTATAGTTTTACTTCCTCTGAATGTTCTGTTTAAACTCATCCAGATTTAAATCTCCGTGTGGACCAGTGATTAATTCAAATTAATTAAATCAGGATTTATAGCTGTGGCTTGGACATCAAATTAAAAAAAAATGTGTCACATGTAAACCAGACGATTTTAGTTTACAGTTGGGCTTCATAACTAGTAATAAAAATTCACATTGGTTGTCATTTAAACATATTCAGAATATATTGTAAAGTGAAAATCCAGGACACAAAATCATATTTAAAGAATAACAAGCGGCGGGAGAAGGGAGAGCATCAGGATAAATAACTAATGCATGCGGGGCTTAATACCTAGGTGATGGGTTGTTAGGTGCAGCAAACCAACATGGCATTTATTTATTAAATAAATAAATAAAAAGACTGTTAAAAAATAATCTCCTATTTATTGAGTAGTACTATAGAATTAGGACAAGCAATATTGTTGCTGAAAAAGAGTCTTTGGAGAGAGATTTCCTGCTTTTGAATCCATTTTTTCAAAGTACTAGCTCTGTAGTCTTGGCTATTTTATTTAAATGCTCAAAGCCTTAGTTCTTTGACTTCTTTATTGTATCCCTGTTCTATACCAGGTCACCCAAGATATAGAAGAAAGCCCCTTTCAATCACACATATATAATTACACATATTTTCTACTGAAAATTAGAGGAAAGAGACTATCACAGAATAAAGCAAAAGATGAATGTTAGGTATATATGTCTTTGAAAGTCCTTTAGGCTTCCCCCAGTCTCTCCTCCTTCTCTATTTTGAAGAACTCTTCTTTGGCTCCATGGTCAATCGCAATTCCTCTTGCTTTATAATACAAAGCAGTTTAACTCCCTGGCCTTTTCTCAGGTCCAGGAACTAACTTTGTCCATGCAAAGACTTTAAAATGCTCTGCTGAACAACATTTCCTTCAGCCCAGGGCCTATCCTTTAGTGGGACAGGAGAATTGGCAGAGGCAGAGACATTTTCCTCTTTTCCCCCTCCTACCCTCACCAGTCTCTGAGATTAAAGGGATTAACCCACCCACACTCACCACTTACGAGAATCATGTGACGCCCTTTAGAAGACAGAGTCACAGTCTCTGAATACCAATTTTTTTGTATGCACAAATATATATTTCTATCAAGTGCCTTATAAAATATTAATAGCATACATCTCTTGGTTGTGTGACCATAAGATTTTTCTGTTTTTATGCATTTAAAAATTGTTTGAATATTTTGCAATGAATGCATGTTACTATTGTAATAAAAAATAAAAGATAAGAAAAAGCTCTCCAATCTAACCTCTCAGCTGGCCTTCAGTTCTGTATTTTCATTAGACTATCCACCAGGCTTATAGGAATTCATAAATATGTTTGTACTTTCAAACTGGCTCCCTTTCCCACCTATTCCATTAAGCCTCCTTTCATCTTTAATTTATTTGTGCTATTGCATTAGGTCCTGGGCTCAGTGCTGTGGCTGATCTGTGAAATCTTTTATTTTCCTTCTTTTTATATGTGTTTCCGTAATAAGAGAAGCATTATGACATTACAAAAAAACAGTTTGAGACTTGAAGCAAAAAAAGACTTTGAAGTACCAAGTTGGATAATGTATGTAAAGTGTCTTTCGACTATACGTAGCTATAAAGTTACCTGTCAATATCTGCGAGTGATTGGTTTCAGGAACCCTGTGGATACCAACATCCATGGATGCAACAGTCCCTCATGTAAAATGATGTATTTGCATATAACATACACATCCTCCCATATACTTTAAATCATCTCTAGATTACTTATAATACCTGATACAATGTGGATGCTATGTAAATAATTGTTATACTGTATTTTTAATTTTATAATTTTTATTTTTGTATTTTTATTTTTTAAAATATTTTTGATCCATAGTTAGTCGAATCCACAGATGCCAAAACCAGAAATGTGGAACTTGCGGATACAAAGGGCCTACTACATTTGTTTTTAAGAGCTTTCAAAGCTTTGAAGCTCTTCAAAAGCTGTGCTTAAAGTATTTAATTTTGGGAAATGTGCCCCAAAATAGCTTGAAGAAAGGTGTTCATAACAGTGTGGTAGGCAGCCACAGTGATCCCACCTCCTGGTATTCAGCCTCTGCCTGGGTGATCCTCTGCCAGTGAGTGTGGGCTGGACCTAGGGACTCACTTCTGGCAAACAGACTATGGCAAAAGTGATAGGATATCACTTCTCTCATTACATCACCAAAAACCCTGTGGCTTTCCTCTTCCTTTCCTTCTCTCTCTTTCTCTCCCAACCTTTTGCTCTGGAGAAAGCAGCTGCCATGTTGTGAACTTGAAATCAGACCGTCCTCAGACTGGAGACTGCAGCATCCACCAACAGCTTCTTCACAGCCCAAACCACATCAAGATTCAAAATCCACAAGAGCTGTGAAATGATATGTGTTTGTTGTTTTAAGCCACTAAATTTCATTTAGTTTGTTACACAGCAAGAAATAGCAACTATAACCCCTAAAAAAACTACCCCTTCAACATAATACAGAAAGTATATATTAATTTTTTACACTTACATCATGCAACTGAATAAGTTAATTAGTCAATATTTTTAAATTGTATATCATATTTGTTATAAAAATTTGTGATGATATAGTCTACACGTGTATCATTTTATGGACTAGATGGTAATATCATCATAACAACACATAGTAGTTTCCATAATGAGTAAGAGCTCATTCTCTGAGACTAGACTAGGTCTATGTCAAACTCCAATGAACTTGGGCAAATTGCTTAACTTCTCTGTAAAATTGAGAGAATAATAATGTTTACTTCACGATTTTTGTTTAAGGATCAGTTCAAACAGGGAAAGTGTTTGGAATAGAGCCTAGCATACCATAAAACTTCAACAAATGTTAATTTTCAAAAATAATCTATTTTTCACCGTTCTTCTATTGTGGGATGTTTTAGTGGGATCTGATTTCTGCTACCTTCTAGCCTATGCCACTAATCCTAGCTGCATACTTGCCTCTGCATTTCCTGCTGTTAGGTTTTGTCAGCCTATTTCTTTGAAACAAAGCCTCAATGTCTGACACTTCCTTGAATGACAGCACTACAGAAAGAATAGAAGAACTCTAGAGAGATCTGACTTCCAATTCAATTTTCCACCCTTGCGCCCTTGGTCAAGTCACTTTCCTTCACGGTGTCTAAGTTTTCTAGGCTATAAAATACAACTAACAGTAACTACCTTTTAAGGTTGTTGAAGGTATTAGAGATAATATATATTAAAATAATGTAAGTTTAATCTCTGGCACATGGTAGGTACTCAATAAATAAAAACGATTACTACAAAATGTGGCTAAGCCCTTTGGATACTGCATCTTTTCCTCTATATTAGGCTCCTTCCTACTGCCTTCAGCTGGGCTTGCCTTTTTCTCCATGTGGTATTCTTCAAAAGAAGTAGCAAAAGGGATTTATTTATTTAACGATAGTTAATTACCCTCTCAAGTGACTTTAGCAGGGCAGATGGTTTTCATTTTAAAAATAATCACTCTTCAGAGGAAGGGAAGAATAGAATTTGTAAAGTCTGTTCCATAGTTCATAACAAGGTATGCCTTGCTTCATCTGTGCATGTTTTTGAAAATACTTGAGTCTCTAGCCACAAAGATTCTGATTCAGCAGGTCTAAGATGACATTTGTGTTTTAAAAACTGTCTAAAGCAAGATACTCTAAATAAAGTTTTCAGAGCTCCTACAAGAAGGCATTTCTAATCTGAATGAGATGGACAAAACTGCTGTGTCTGAAATCTTTTTGGCAATGGCTGCTTTTGGAAGAATAATTCTCCTCTCAGAGTAAAGTTTGAACATGCATCACTAAAACATCATGACATGTATAGCTCTCTAAAACAAAGTAATTCTAAAATTTTATTAACAAATATTCAAGGGAGAACTATAGCCTTTTATATTAAACATACTACTTAAAGCAAACCATAAACACTGATTATGAAGAAGTCTGATAGTTTTTGTTTAAATTGTTTTGGAAAGCAGTATTTTACTTTAGTGGAGATCAGTGATTCTCAAACTTGAGGGAACATCAAGACTTCTTTGAGGGCTTACTAAAACACAGATGGCCTGACCTCACCCTCCAAGTGTCTGATTTGGGAGGTCTGGGGGTGGGACCAGTGAATTTGCACTTCTGGAAAATTCCCAGGTGATGCTGATGCTGATGATCATACTTTGAGAACCATTGCCACAGACAAAATCTGATAATAGTTTCCTGTTGGAGGATGATGACGAGAGTCTGTATCACCTGTCAGGAAGACATCAAGAGAGGTCTACTGACAGTCTTCAGAAAAGAAGTCTCTTTTTGGCTCATCTGTATTTTGTGACACGTTCAGTATCGCCTTCCTGGAGAAAGAATTAAGACAAATGAAGAACGAAGTCTTTTTCTAAAACAAAAAAATATAAAAAGATAGACAAAGTCCCCCAATAACACGTGTTTTTGTGCCTTTTCTAGCAGCTTTTATTATGCAGTACAGAGAACTAATAGAATCAAGCATTTTCCAAATTTTATTGGTTTCCTTCTGTGCTGTTGAACACACGAGGCTCCATCACATGGCTGGCTGCTGTGTTGGGCTTGTGGTTTCTAAGAGTTCAGAATCCTCTTTGATCCTGCTTCCTGAAGAGAAAAGCTATTGTCTTGCATGTCTGTAAGGTAGCCCAAAGAAACAGACCCAGACCTCAGCATCCAAATGCCGAGGGGTTTTTCTATTGTCAAACCTTCTTATTACCCCAGACTCTCTCCTTGACCATGTGAAGTCTGCTGAAAGATAGTCATCTTTTTTTTTTTTTCCTCTTTTAACTTTCATTTAAGGTTCAGGGGTACATGTGTTGCTTTATTATGCAGGTAAACTTGTGTCAAGGAGGTTTGGTGTACAGATTATTTTGTCCCCCAGGTACTAAGCATAGTACCTGATAGGTACTTTTTCAGATCTTCTCCCTCCTCTCACCCTCCTGTAGGCCCCACTGTCTGTTGTTCCTCTTTACGTGTCCATGTGTTCTCATCATTTAGCTCCCACTTATAAGTGAGAACATGCAGTGTTGGGTTTTTTTGTTCCTGTGTTAGTTTGCTTAGGATAATGGCCTCCAGCTCTAACCATGTTGCTGCAAAGGACATGATATCATTCTGTTTTGTGGCCACAAAGTATTTGATGGTGTATACGCACCACATTTTCTTTATCAGTCTACAGTTGATGGGCATTTAGGTTGATCCCATGACTTTGCTTTTGGTAATGGTGTTGCAATGAACCTACATGTGCATGTGTCTTTATGGCAGAATGACTTATATTCCTTTGGGTATATACTCAATAAGGGGATTGCTGGGTCAAATGGTAATTCTGTTTTTATTCTTTTAGGATTTGTCACACTGCTTTCTGCAATGGCTGAATTAATCTACATTCCCATGAGCAGTATATAAGCATTCCCCACAACCTCACCAGCATCTGTTATTTTTTTTGACTTTTTATTAATAATCATTCTAATTGGTGTGAGGTGGTATCTCATTGTGGTTTTGATTTGCATTTCTCTAATGATTAGTAATGTTGAGTATTTTGTTCATACGCTTGTTGGCACTGTGTATGTCTTCTTTTGAAAAGTGTCTGTTCATGTCCTTTGCCCACTTTTTAATGGGGTTGTTTGTTTTCTGCTTGTTAATTTGTTTAAGTTCTTATAGATTCTGGATAGTAGACCTTTATCAGATGCATATTTTGCAAAAATTTTCTCCCATTCTGTAGGTTTCTGTTTATTCTGTGTATAGTTTTAGTTTCTTTTTGCTGTGCAGAAGCTCTTTAATTAGATCCCATTTGTCAATTTTTGCTTTTATTTTAATCGCTTTTTGTGTCTTCCTCATGAAATCTTTGCCCATTCCTATGTCCAGAATGATATTTCTTAGGTTATCTTCCAAGGTTTTTATAATTTTAGGATTTCCATTTAAGTCTAGAATCCATCTTGAGTTGATTTTTATATATGGTGTAAGGAAGGGGTCCAGTTTCAATCTTCTGCATAAGGTTAGCTAGTTATTCCAGTACCATTTATTTAATAGGGGGTTGTATTGGTCAGGGTTCTCTAGAGGGATAGAACTAATAGGATAGATGTATATATGAAGGGGAGTTTATTAGGAAAATTGACTCACATGATCACAAGGTGAAGTCCCATAATAGGCAATCTGCAAGCTGAGGATCCAGGAAGCCAGTCCTAGTCCCTTAACCTCAAAAGTAGGGAAGCCGATAGTGCAGGCTTCAGTCTGTGGCCAAAACCTAAGAGTCCATGGCAAATCACTGGTGTAATTCCAAGAGTCCAAAAGCTGAAGGGCTTGGAGTCCAATGTTCAAGGGCAAGAAGCATCCAGGATGGGAGAAAGCTGGAAGCCAGAAGAATTAGCCAGCCTAGTCTCCATGTTCTTCTGCTTGCTTTTATTCTAGCTATGCTGGTGGCTGATCAGATTGTGCCCACCCAGATTGAGGGTGGGTCTGCCTTTTCCAGTCCACTGACTCAAATGTTACTCTCCTTTGGCAACACCCTCACAGACACACCCAGGAACAATAGTTTGCATCCTTCAATCCAACCAAGTTGACACTCAATATTAACCATCACAGGAGTCCTTTCCCTATTGCTTGTTTTTGTCAGCTTCGTTGATGATCAGATGGTTATAGGTGTGCACCATTATCTCTGGGCTCTCTATTCTGCTCCATTGGTCTATGTGTCTGCTTTTGTACCAGTACGACACTGTTTTGGTTACTGTAGCCCTATAGTATAGTTTGAAGTCAGGTAACATCATGCCTCCACCTTTGTTCTTTTTGCTTAATATTGACTTGGCTATTCAGGCTCTTTTTTGGTTTCATATGAATTAAAAAATTTTTTTTCTAGTTCTGTGAAGGATGTCATTGAAATAGTTGTATTTTAATCTAATTAGCAAATTAGCTCATAGAGTGAGTGTTTACTACAAATAAGCAACAATATTTGTTATGGGTTAAATTATATCCTCTGCAAACATATTGAAGTCCTAACCTCTGGTACCTGTGACTGTGACCTCATTTAGAAATAGAGTCTTGCAGATAATCAAGTTAAGATGAGTTCACTGGGGTGGATCCTAATCCAATATGACTGATGTCCTTATAAAAAAAGAAATTTGGACACAGACATAGACAATTACATAAGGAGAACCTCATGTAGAGATAGAGGCAGAAATCGGGGTGATCCATCCACAAACCAAAGAATGCCAAAGATTACCAGGAAACCACCAGAAGCTAGGAGAGAGACATGGGGAAGATTCTTTCATCACTTTTAGAAGGAGCTAACCCTGCAGACACTCTGATGTTGGACTTCTAGCCTACAGAATGTGGCACAATGAATTTTTATTGTTTAAGATGCCCAGCTTATGGCAGCCCCTAAGAGACAAATACATGTATTATTGTAACCCATGGTATTGATATATTTTCACTTTATTAAACTTTTCTAATTTTCTCCCTGTGGTTACTTTTATTTGTCCCTGTGACAGTTTCATTAACTATCAGGGAGAACAGAAGGTATTTCAATAAATAGCTGTTAATGTGATTTGCTCTCCACTTTGAGTGGAAGGGACAATATTCCAAGTAGATTTTTATTTCTGCACTTTTTTTTCTTTTATATGCATTTGCAGTCTTGGATAACACTGCTTACACATGCTTTTCCCTAAGACAAAACCTACTTGTCAACATATTTAGGCAGATCCAAACTTTACAGATCTCTCTTCTCAGGTCAAGAGGCAATTTCTTTTTTTGAGTCAAGCAAACATCTGATTTATTTTTCAAATGGGGAGTCAATTGTTCCAAACCACTGAAAGGTTAATTTGTATTTTCTCAGTAGAGGCAGTTTTTAAAGGAAACAAATTTTATCTTCAATAGGTTAATTCAGAAAAGAAATAAAGTGGTGTTTTTTTGTTTTGTTTTGTTTTTTTTTGAGATGGAGTCTCACTCTGTTGCCTAGGCTGGAGTGCAGTGGTGTGATCTCATCTCACTGCAAACTCTGCCTCCCCAGTTCACACCATTCTCCTGCCTCAGCCTCCCAAGTAGCTGAGAGGCTACAGGCACCTGCCATTACCCCGGCTAATTTTTTTTTTTTTTTGGTATTTTTAGTAGAGATGGGGTTTCACCATGTTAGCCAGGATGGTCTCAATCTCCTGATCCCGTGATCTGCCTGCCTCGGCCTCCCAAAGTGCTGGGATTACAGACGTGAGCCACCATACCTGGCTAAGATTTTTAAAAATGTCACTTTTCAAAATGAGAAGAAAGGCAGAATAAGGAAAAACAGGAAGACTTCCATCATGTGAAAATGTAGGACAACTCTTCTATGCTTTACCCACCAAAATTTGTCCTTCTCTCTCTCTCATTTATCTCATTTTCCCCTACCCTCTCATACTCTAATAGCACTATGATCTAAAGATTGGAATACAAACAACCTTATAAAGAGCAGTATCTTACTTTTCTTTAATAAAGACCCAGATGATAGAAAACAAAGTTTACAAACTCTTTCAAAGTTCTGAAGCCTTCCAAAATTATTGTATGAATACTGCTACGTGAGAGCAATATCCAGAAGCCCTGGGCTCTGAGACGAACTAAATATATTTACCAGGACCACATTTTCTGTGCAGTAAGTACCAAAAACTCTCGCCAAACCTGACAATTCCTTCAGAACATTTTAAGACCCACTGGCATAATAATAGCATTCTCCAAAGAATAATCTTGCTATGTTCCTTATTAATTCTCACCTCAGGTGAAGATGACACATTTTCGGAACTATAGATGAGGTAAAAGGCATTCAGTGATTTGTTGCCTCAAACACTGGACTGTGGGATGAGATTTGGCTTCTGGTTTTCTGAGATCTACACATCCTTTTGGCTCTGAGGTTCTGATCTATCTGCCATGTCTAAAATGTACTCCAACAATCACGCTGGCATGTGACAACTTTTCTCAAGGTCATGTCTTGCCTAAAAAAAATCACTTTATTGATTCTTTGCTTACACTTCTATGTGCAAGCAGAAAATGAAATGATGCAGAGAGAAAAACATTTGTCACTTTTGATTTTGAATTGTATGAAATGCCTTGGAACTTTCTGCCATAGACAAATCCATAAATTGGGTTTAAAAAAATCCTGACTTGGAACAATTTGCTTCCAGGCCTTTCTCTCATCTCTCTGTACAGTCCTCCTTTTTTCTAACCCACTAACCTTATAGAACAATGTCAGCTGCCCTGGCCTCCAGTTCTGTAATGTTCAGATCAAGATTTCTAGGTTTCCTCTAGTTTCCTGGTCATTCTTCATCAATATCTATAGCATAGCTTTAGGCATCTGTTTAAGTAATTTTTCATCCCCACTCACACAAAGTATGTCCCTTTTCCTGATCACTGCGGTGATGTGTTTTCTTGAATTTCAGAGGAGCTGGATATTGTAGACATCCCGGAAGATCATCAGTCCTTTCAAAAGGATAGCAGGATAAAATCAAGTAAAATCACCTGGGTTACTATCATCCCCTACCCTGTCTGCAACAATAATTGTTAAATCTTCTTGAGCCAACAATGGTAATTGCATATGATTACACTTAATTGGAACTCCCGGCCACAAAGATCACACATTATCTTCAAATTTGTACCATCTTATTGTTTTCATGCAGAGAATATACTAGGGAATATTTATTGAAATTAATTATCTGTTTTCTATCTTCTCTGTTCATCATGACATAAAAAATGACATGATTTTACTTTCTAAAAGAAAGATCATAATTATAAGTAAATTTCAAAGAAAATCAAATAAGGCCACAAACTCCCATAGAACAGTTGCTCTGTACTGTTTTGTTTTGTGCATTTGATATGCTGTTTGGAGAAATTTCCTGAGGGCCTTCCTGGTATATTGCCTTGCCTCTCACAAATAAAGCTTTGTTTGTTTGTTTTCACTGAAAGGTAGGCACAAGGGCAAAAATTTAATTTAAAATGACATTGCCTGATATGTACTGAAAAATTATTCATTTTTCATCTTCCGGTTTTGAAAAAGCTTTTCCTAAGAAACTTGCCTATTATATATTCTTACTTTTTCAGTTTTAGAGAGCAAACTACCTCTATTATCAAAATAAGTTAAATGTGTACAGGTACCCTGGGATAAATCACTAATTTGATCTGTTAAATTGACAGTACTTCAAACCTGCAGGACAGAAGGGTCTTGCTTAGCTATTCAGTAGAAAAGGGTCTTACTTTTCTACTCCCTGAGAGGTAGAAAAACAGTAATCACTGCTTTCAAGGCAGTTGGAAGTGAGAAGTTGAGTCAAATGAGTAATAACAAAGCCTTCAGGAATAAAATGATTATTATTATTATTTCTAATGATAGTGGGACTGTTTTATGCCCCCCCCCACAAACTTTATTGGGTATAACTTACATATAGTAAAATTTGCCAACCATAAGTGTACAGTTTCATAATTGCATGCAGAATTAGTTTGCTAGGGTTGCCATAACAAATTACCATAGGCTAGGAAGCTTAAGCAACAGAAATCTATTGTCTTAGAGTTCTGGAGGTTAGAAGTTTAAGATTAAGGATAAGCAAGTTGGTTTTCTGAAGGTTGTGGGGGAAGGATCTCTTCTTCTCTTCTTGGTTTTTTAGATGAGCTTTTTCTCCTTGTGTCTTCACAGTGTCTTCCCTCTGTCTATGTCTATGTCCAAACTTCCTCTTCTTATAAGACACTAATCATTTCGAGTTAAAGTCTACCCTAATGAACTAATTTTAACTTAATTACCTTAGTTCCTCCTAATAACCTTAGTTATCACTTTCAAGACGCTTTCTCTAAATATGGTTACATTTTAAGGTACTGGGAAATAGGACTTCAACATATAAAATTTTAACGGGGACTGATATGGTTTGGCTCCATGTCCCCACCCAAATCTCATGTTAAATTGTAATCCTGAATGTTGGAGGAGGGGCCTGACAGGAAGTGATTGGATCATGGCGATCGACTTCCCCCTTGCCGCTCTCATGATAGTGAGTGAGTTCTCACGAGATCTGGTTGTTTAAATGTGTGTAGCACTTCCTTGTTCACTTTCTCTCTCTTGCTCTGCCATGTGAAGATGTGCCTGCTTCCCCTTCACTTTTCACCGTGATTATAAGTTTCCTGAGGCCATCCCATCCATGCTTACTGTACAGCCTGTGAAACTTAGAGTGAAGTAAAACCTTTTTCTTCATAAATTACCCAGTCTCAGGTAGTTCCTTATAGCAATATGAGAACATACTAATACAGGGACACAATTCAGCCTATAACATATGCAATCATATAAAAACTACTACCACAAACATACAGAGCAGTTCTATCACCCTAGAAAGTTTTCTCTGCCCTTCTGCAATGAATCTCCTCTCATGATTCCCAACCCAGGCAACCACCAATCTGCTTACTGTCACTATAGTTTTGCCTTTATATATGTTCTATATATTGAATTAAATATTATGTAGTCTTTTGTGTTTGATTTTTTCACTTTGTATGTTTTTGAGACTCACTTATTTTGTTATATGTATTAATATTTTATTCCTTTTTATTGCTAAGTAGTATTCTATATCATAATTATACCATAATTTGTTTATGCATTCATGATCAATCAGTATTTGGGTTGCTTCAAGATTTTGGCTTTTGTAAATAAGGCTGCTGTGAACCCTCACAAAGGAATCTTCGTATGGACTATGTTTTTATTTCTGAATGAACCATACAGCAGTGGGATTGCTAGGTCATATTGTAAGTATATTTAACTTTATAAGATGCTAACATACTGTTTTTAAGTTTTTCAAGTTTCAAAAAATATGCCATTTTACATTCCTACTAGCAGTGTATGACAGATTCAGTTTCTCTGCATCCTGTCCAGCATTTGGTGTTATTAGCATTCAGCCATTCTAGTTGTATAGTAATAGCTCCTTGTGATTTTAATTTGCATTTTTCTAATGGCTAATAATAAAATTCTTTCCTGTGCTTTTTTGCCATCTGCATATTCTCTTTGGTGAAATGTCTCTTCATGTCTTTGCCTTTTACTAATTAGATTTTTTTTCCCGTTGAATTCCGAGAGTTCTTTTTGTGTTCTAAATATCAGTCCTTTGTCAGGTATGTGGTTTTCAAATATTTTTTTCTGAGTCTGCCTTGTCTTTCCATTCTTTTGAGGTTTTCTCAAAGCAAAAGCTTTTAATTTTGATGAGGTCCAATTTATCAATTTTTTTCTTTTGAGACTCACAATTTTGGTTTCAAGTCTATGGACTGATTGACTAGCATTAGATCTAAAAGATTTTCTCTTTAATTTTTTTCTAACAGTTTTATAATTTTATGTTTTACATCAAAGTTTATGATCCATTTGAGTTAGTATTTGTAAAAGATTTGGTATTTAGGTGGGAGTTAATTTTTTGTCTGTAGATAGCCAATCCCATGCTGTCATAATTATTATTATTTTAATAATAATATGTCTTGACAACAGGTAGAGTTATTTCTCCTATTTTATTCTTCCTTTTCAAAACTATTTCAGCTGTTTTAGGTTCTGTGTCTTTCCATATAGATTTTAGAGTATGTAACTTTCTTTTAAAAAATATTTTATCATGACATATGTCAAGCACACAGTAGTATAGATAACGCATAAATGTAAGAGTTAAAGAATGACGAAAAAACTCAAATCACTTGTTTAAGAAATGGAATATTGTAAGTACTCTTCAAGTTGTATGCCCTCCTCAATTATACTTATCCTCCAATACTTTTAAATTGTAGTTGAAATGTTCTTTTGCTTTTCCTTATATCTTTACTATTTTACAGCACACCAAAATTATGCATATTTTAATTTTGTCTGGTTTGATCTGCATGTAAATTATATCATCCTACACATATTTTTATAAGTTTC
Organism: Hylobates moloch; assembly: GCF_009828535.3. Lineage (NCBI taxonomy): Eukaryota > Metazoa > Chordata > Mammalia > Primates > Hylobatidae > Hylobates > Hylobates moloch. The sequence continues at coordinate 33,250,808 of NW_026652276.1, read as the reverse complement.
TTTGTTTATTCTACATTTTGGTTTAGAGATCCATTACTATTAATGCATACAGCTTTTGCTTATTGATTCTTTAAGTATCATAGAACCTCACCATGTGAATATTACACAATTGGTTGATCTAATCATTTGATGGTGATCATTTGAATTATTTCTTAATTTTTTCCTTTACAAAAATGAGGCTATTGATATTTTATACATAGTGTTCATATGCAAGCAAAATCTCTAGAGCTTATACCTGAGTGAACTAACTGTGTCATAAGGTAGGCACTTCTTCAATTTTACTACACATTGATCTAATTTATATTCCAAAGTATAGAGGAGTTCCTATTGCATGTAACTTGCTTTTTTTCTTAAAATATATCATATAGGTCTTTTGATTCCTTCTAAAGGCTATAAAACATTCCATTAAGTGAAGTTATCATATATGGGAATAAACAAAGACCACTCATGTTAGAATAAACAGACACTATTTATTCAGAGCTTGCTACAGCAAGGGAGTCAGCCACCATCTTGCATCTGGCAATAACTCAAGGGCAAGCAGGGAAGTGAGAAAACTTTATAGTGAACAAAAGGGAAGAACTGCTGTATGCTCTGATTGGAAATTGTAGACATGGAGAAACTAGAAACAGTTAACTAGAAGTGTGATATGGCTGGTTTGGGGAGCATATTTTACTTTCCCTCTTTCATGCTGAGTTGGAAGAAGAAACAAAACATAGGGAAGGTGGCAACCATTTACCAAGTTCTGACCATTCTCAGTTGATTTTTGGAGAGGTTGATATTTGTCTTCCTGAACGGTTGCTGCAGATGTTGTAGCTCAGAGTTCTATTGTCATGTATGGTCTGGAAATTGTCTGTTTGTATATTCAGCATCTCATACAACATATTAAACCATTCTCCTTTTCAAGGACATTTAAGTATTTTTTCATGTTTTTGCTATTATAAACAATGCAAGTATTTCAACTTGATAAAATAAATATCTAAATCAACAGATATGCATTTTTTGGTTTCACCAGATTTTTGTTCTTTTCTGTTTGTTTGTTTGTGTGCTTTTTACATCAGGCATGAAATGTTGCATTCAGTTGTTTGTATCACATGTACACAAGGCTAAGAGGAGACCCAAAACCCTATAATGAACAGTTAAATAAATGAACTTATTTGGATAAGAGCAAAGAAGGATTGTTGGAGAAGCCATGCTTGTCTCTAAATGCACATTTTTTTTTTAAAAAAGCCTTTTCTGCCTACAAAAAAGAGAAAAGAGAAATTTTATTTATATTCCCATCACCTAAAGACAAGCATGGTTAACATAACTTTTAAAGAATAGTTCTTTCAGGATTGCTGTTCACACATAATCTTTTAAAATATTCTTGCATTTTATTAATCTTTCTAATTTTCATTATGTGTTTGTCATTTATAAAACATAAGCACTTATGTTTTAAAAAATTCTTTATAAACACCATTTCTTTACAACATATACTGTTTCACTATGATGATATGTCATAACTAATCACTTACTACTGAGCATTTAGACTGCTCCCAAATTTCACCATTATAAATATCTCTGAAATGCATATTTATATGCATAAAGAAGTCTTTCTCAGTTCATTGAATCAAAGCACTGTCTACAAGTATAAAGACTCCTCACACACATTGCCAAAGTGCTTTTCAGTATTATTCTCCCACTGGTAAATGGGTAAGAATGTGTATTTCACCAAACCCTCTCTAGCATTTGTTGTTACTTTAAAAATGTTTTCTGATAGAAAGGGGGAGGAAATTAATAGGTTTTGTTTAATCTCCATTTCTTTGACAATTAATGAGGTGGAATCAACAGATATTTTTAATGTGTCCTCAAAACTGTCATTCTACTTACCTAATTGTGCAATTGTGCAACTTCATTTTAGATAAGTGTTTGAGATTGTTCTTTTCTTCTAAAATAGCAATTGATGAAGACAAAGCTCGACTTATTCTAATGATTTATTAACATCTAATAGGACAATTTATAACCGAAGAAGAAAGTTGAGGGCACACAGAGCATCCATAAAGCTGATGAAAAGATTTTATCAGTTAGGCTGTATTTCGTGGGCCACCTCCTCTGTCTTATCTCACTATGGAAGAGCTTTGGTAGTTAAGAAGGCTTCATAATCCAGTTATAAACAATATAAATTTTTTTTGCTAATAGTACAAAATGAAATACCTGAAGTAAGAGGTAGAGGAATAAACAGATACTTTAGTCACAATTAAGGGAATAAGTATTGGAGGAAATGAGAAACAAGATAGAAGCCAGAGATAAAGGGGCTTTAAAAAAATAAAAATAAATAAACTGGAATGGAATGGAGTGTAAAAATTGGAAAGAGTGCAAGTTTTTTTTTAAGTGTGATACAATTTTAAAACATCTTTGAGTGCATACTTTTTGCTCTGGGAGGTATTAAGAAAATAGCATACTAGAGGTTCGAATCTCAGAAAACCTACCATGTGTATCATACAGGAAATATTTTGATGCAAGTAAATGAAAACCAACTCAAACTGGATTAAAAAATAAGGAAATTTGTTTTCTCATGTGACTGCAAAGCCTATAGGACATGTACACTTCAGGGTGGTTTGACGCAGTGGTTCAGCAAAGCCAACAATCTGTGAACTGTTTTTGGTTTTGTTTTTTGTTTTCTCTTCACTTCACCCTTTGTAGTGTCAGATTCAGTGTAAGGTTTCCTTCTTTCCAGCATCAGCTTCTGTTTCTGCCAATAGCTCCCAGAACTGCTTCAATAGAGACTTGAGTTTCACCTTTATGGAGGAACTTTGGTTCATATGTCCATCTGTAAACCAGTGGCTCTGGCAAAGGTGATGGGAATGTATTACTTGTCTAGACCAATTAGGGCTCACATATGAAGTTCTTGAGTAAAAACAATCCCAGCTAGATATCATGGTTGTTCCACAATGAGAGAGGATGTGCTCTTAAAGAAAAATCTGGCTGCTATCAAAAAAGAGGAAGGGAGGATTAACTCGGGCTGGGTTAGCAACTAAGAAATGTCCACTATACAAACCTGGTTGAGAGCAGTAGTCAAGTATGCGTAAAACTCCAACATAAGGGAGAATGTAGTAAATGCTATTAAATAAAAAAAGCATGTATAGAAGGGGTGCACATTTAAATGAGGCTGTTTGGGCTTGAATTTCCTTCTTTCTTTCTTTCTATAGAATTCTAGTCCAAAATGCCATTGCTTGAATTTCATCAAAGAAAGTTCCTATGCCCTTTGTGTGATTTACTTAGTGTTTTTTACCATTGTTAAAAGACAATTTTCGAAAGAGAGTAAAATCATGACTCTTTACAGATATAAAAACAAACACAAGTTAAAGATTTTATTTAACTTATTAATGAGGAAACCACTGAGGTGTTACAATCAGTTCAAAGAAAAAATCCAAAGAGCGGAAACTTATTATTTGGAGTAAAGGAATGTTGACATGAATGTGCAAAGGCAGGCAAAACTAGATTAGGAAGTCAGTTGAACCTCTACCTGAAGGTGAAATTTGCATGTCTATAGACAATAAGTATTTTCTACTGCTATCAGTTATTGACAGCTTACAAGAGTTGCAAAATAGCTCCCATAGACTCACAGCCAGATAAAAGAGAAAGGTGAGCTATAGACAATGCATAGTTTTCTGCTGAAACATACAGTTTCCTTACATTATATTATGACTAACTACATCTCACATATATAAGTTAAACAAACAAAAATATTTATCACCTTCTTGAAAGGATGGGGAGTATACTCAATAGGTCTTTTCCCCCCATTATGGATGAAAATTCTAATGTAAATATTATAGCATGAGGTTTTTAATTTTTTTCAACAGAAGACACATTCCTTTATTTTCATGACATAATAATAAATGATACTGTTTTGATTTCATTTTAAGTGTCAATTTTCTATCCTTTTGCTGATTCCTTTTACTCCAGAACTTGCAGCAAATGGTTTAGCAGTAGTTCTTCTGTGCATCTTATTAGTTTATTTGTTATATGTCCAAGTGAAGAGCAGAGTGGTATACCACTCAAAAGGCATTTGGAACAGAATTTAAAAGGCAACAAGACAACATGGGGGCCAGAATTAATGAGAACAATCATTACTAGCACAATTACCAGAGTATTTTTTGAAAATTAAATACAAAAAAATGGAAAGTAACAAATATATTTATAATAAAAGTTTAAAGAAATCTCCAGAAGCTTAGCACTAAATCAACGGAATGTAACGAATAAATCACTTCTGTATAGAGGTCATTAGGTTTGTCTGTAGCTTTGAAATAAAAGTGTTGAAATGAAGCAAAAGAAATAGACTCCAAACAGAGTTCAGAAATGTTAACTAACTGTACTGCAGAAAGATGGTTATTAGAGACCTTAAGGAAGTTCTATCTCTAGAGGAGCACTGTGGGTGAAATTCCATTCCATCCACTCCATCCTTCTTCATACTTGTCTACAAAGAAGTTCCCAGATTATTTGCTACTACCAGAGAGAGACTCAACCAGAGTAGGTGTCATTTTTTATGCTCCCATCTCCATGATGTACGGAGAAGAAAAAGAACAGAAATGTGTTGTATTTCTCAAGAATGGGGGAAAAAACAGAGCTCTTTAATTGAACAAATAAAATTGAACAATAAAATTTAATTGAACAAATAAAATTAATTGAACAAATAAAATAATTATCTTCCAAAAAGAACGCTGCTCTTTAAAATCTGCCTTTGCTGAAGAAATAAGTGTAAATACTTCTATTCCATTTTTCAAGGCATAAAACATACCCCAAAGAATTCAAATTTAAAGAGAAATGTCAGAAAGGGCCTGAATGCCTGTTTGAACCTAGACCCAGTAACTTAGGCAACCCCAACACAGCTCACAGCTAAAGAGGATTCTGAACAGACACTGTAATTACAGTATTTTGTCTTTTTCCAGACATAGATTTTTTTCTTGTGAATGTTAACATTTCCTTCTAAATTAAACTTTTGTGTCCTCCCAACTACATTTTCAGTTCAAGTAGAATCCCTGGTGTACTTTGTTCCTAACTAATACCAAGAGAGTCTGGGGAAATGGGAAGAGGACCAGCCCTCAGTTCCCTCTGTGAGCCACTATCTCAGAAATTTCCCTAAAGTGCTAGTTTACACTGTGGGAAAACAGAAGTAAGCTTATGTCTAAAATTATGTGAGCTTCCCCCCAACCCCCATTTGTTTGTGTAAAAATTTCAAACTGATTGGAAAGCCACCACAAAATATACTTTTACATTGATACAGTTGATGTTCCAAACTTCTTTCTTGTGGCAAATATGTTGCAGATGCTTCTGTGCCAAACTCAATTCAATTATTCTGCAGGGCGCCAAAGACTAAAGAGTGGATGAGCCCAGAATATCTTTGTTGTTTAGTTGCCTCCTGAATTGGAAACAGCTGTTACCTTGACTTAAGCACAGAATACAACACTGTATATTACCTAGAGTTGCTCTTTACATTTTAACAGAGACAAGTACTTTTGCACCTGTAATTCCTTTCAGCTCACATTTTTAAAGTACATTATCACTAAAGTAGTAAAATAAGTAAAAGAGAAGGATGATTAAGTGTATGTTATATATTTTTTCAATACAAAAATTTATTTTATTTTTTGGCTTGCTTGAATAAATGTTTTAGTGATATTCTTTATGTTTTTATAAACATTTTCATGTTTGATGGTGAGCCTAGAAAGGAGACATAATTTTTCCAAAACAATGAACGAACATCAACAAGCATTAGTTATTTCAAAAATTATAAATGTTGTGCCTTAATTAGATAAAATTTTTCTCAATTAGTTTATGATTATAACATTTGGCTTTGCCAGAAGGGAGAATAAATTAATTATGTTAGGCCAATATACTTGAAAAGTTTCCACAAAAGTCAAGCTAAACAAATGTTTTTATTTATTTTCAATTTAATTAAGAGAAATCCTTATGTTTCACTTTTGGCAGATTATTGTTGGATCAAGAAGCAAGTGAATAATTAATTTGAATTATTCTTTCTATTTCTTTAATTAAGTAAGGTTTACTTATCTAATCACTCTTAGGAATGAAGCCCAATCTTCTGTCCTAAAATCTGTATTCTTCCATGGAAAGTCTTATAAAAGTATTTCTTCTAACCAATACTATTGCAAGATTAACTAATTTTATTTCTATTTTTCTTCTCTCTTCCTCTCTCTCTCTCTCTCTCTCTCCATCTCCCATACACACAGGCACACACACACACACACACACACACACACACACATACCCCTCAATTATATATTTAAATTTTTAAAAGTTGAACTAATTTCTTTTTTTTTGTATTCCAAGGGTGTTTTTATTGTGGTAAAATATATACTAACATAATATTTATTATTTGAACCATCTGTAAGTGTGCAATTCAGTAGTATTAAATACATTCACAATGTTGTATAACCATCACCACTATCTATACCCAAAACTTTTTCATTGTCTCAACATAAACTCTGTACCCATTAACCAATACCTCCCCATGTTTCCCTCCTCCCAGCCTCCAAGGGTAAGTTTTTTTTTAAATTTTATTATTATTATACTTTAAGTTTTAGGGTACATGTGCACAATGTGCAGGTTTGTTACATATGTATCCATGTGCCATGTTGGTGTGTTGCACCCATTAACTCATCATTTAGCATTAGGTATATCTCCTAATGCTATCCCTCCCCCCTCCCCCAACCCCACAACAGTCCCCGGAGTGTGATGTTCCCTTTCCTGTGTCCATGTGTTCTCACTGTTCAATTCCCACCTATGAGTGAGAACATGTGGTGTTTGGTTTTTGTCCTTGCGATAGTGTACTGAGAATGGGGTTTCCAGTTTCATCCATGTCCCTACAAAGGACATGAACTCATCATTTTTATGGCTGCATAGTATTCCATGGTGTATATGTGCCACATTTTCTTAATCCAGTGTATCATTGTTGGACATTTGGGTTGGTTCCAAGTCTTTGCTATTGTGAATAGTGCCGCAATAAACATATGTGTGCATGTGTCTTTATAGTAGCATGATTTATAAACCTTTGGGTATATACACAGTAATGGGATGGCTGGGTCAAATGGTATTTCTAGTTCTAGATCACTGAGGAATCACCACACTGACTTCCACAATGATTGAACTAGTTTACGGTCCCAACAACAGTGTAAAAGTGTTCCTATTTCTCCACATCCTCTCCAGCACCTGTTGTTTCCTGACTTTTTAATGATGGCCATTCTAACTGGTGTGAGATGGTGTCTCACTGTGGTTTTGATTTGCATTTCTCTGATGGCCAGTGATGATGAGCATTTCTTCATGTTTTTTGGCTGCATAAATGTCTTCTTTTGAGAAATGTCTGTTCATATCCTTTGCCCACTTTTTGATGGGGTTGTTTGTTTTTTTCTTGTAAATTTGTTTGAGATCATTGTAGATTCTGGATATTAGCCCTTTGTCAGATGAGTAGGTTGCAAAACTTTTCTCCCATTCTGTAGGTTGCCTGTTCACTCTGATGGTAGTTTCTTTTGCTGTGCAGAAGCTCTTTAGTTTAATTAGATCCCATTTGTCAATTTTGGCTTTTGTTGCCATTGCTTTTGGTGTTTTAGACATGAAGTCCTTGCCCACGCCTATGTCCTGAATGGTATTGCCTAGGCTTTCTTCTAGGGTTTTTATGGTTTTAGGTCTAACATTTAAGTCTTTAATCCATCTTGAATTAATTTTTGTATAAGGTGTAAGGAAGGGATCCAGTTTCAGCATTCTACATATGCCTAGCCAGTTTTCCCAGCACCATTTATTAAATAGGGAATCCTTTCCCCATTGCTTGTTTTTGTCAGGTTTGTCAAAGATCAGATGGTTGTAGATATGCAGCATTATTTCTGAGGGCTCTGTTCTGTTCCATTGATCTGTATCTCTGTTTTGGTACCAGTACCATGCTGTTTTGATTACTGTAGCCTTGTAGTATAGTTTGAAGTCAGGTAGCGTGATGCCTCCAGCTTTGTTCTTTTGGCTTAGGATTGACTCGGCAATGAGGGCTCTTTTTTGGTTCCATATGAACTTTAAAGTAGTTTTTTCCAATTCTGTGAAGAAAGTCATTGGTAGCTTGATGGGGATGGCATTGAATCTATAAATTACCTTGGGCATTAGGAGATACACCTAATGCTAAATGACGAGTTAATGGGTGCAGGAAATCAACATGGCACATGGATACATATGTAACAAACCTGCACATTGTGCACATGTACCCTAAAACCCTAAAGTATAATAAAAAAAAAAATAATAATTACCTTGGGCAGTATAGCCATTTTCACGATATTGATTCTTCCTATCCATGAGCATGGAATGTTTTTCCATTTGTTTGTATCCTCTTTTATTCATTGAGCAGTGGTTTGTAGTTTTTTTTTTTTTTTTTTGAGACAGAGTCTCGCTCTGTCGCCCAGGCTGGAGTGCAGTGGCGCACTCTCGGCTCACTGCAAGCTCCGCCTCCCGCGTTCACGCCATTCTCCTGCCTCAGCCTCCGAGTAGCTGGGACTACAGGCGCCCGCCACCACGCCCGGCTAATTTTTTTTTGTATTTTTAGTAGAGACGGGGTTTCACTGTGGTCTTGATCTCCTGACATCGTGATCCGCCTGCCTCGGCCTCCCAAAGTGCTGGGATTACAAGTGTGAGCCACCGCGCCCGGCCTGGTTTGTAGTTCTTGAAGAAGTCCTTCATATACCTTGTAAGTTGGATTCCTAGGTATTTTATTCTCTTTGAAGCAATTGTGAATGGGAGTTCAGTCATGATTTGGCTCTCTGTTTGTCTGTTATTGGTGTATAAGAATGCTCTTGATTTTTGCACATTGATTTTGTATCCTGAGACTTTGCTGAGGTTGCTTATCAGCATAAGGAGATTTTGGGCTGAGATGATGGGGTTTTCTAGATATACAATCATGTCATCTGCATGTGACTTCCTCTTTTCCTAATTGAATACCCTTTATTTCCTTCTCCTGCCTGATTGCCCTGGCCAGAACTTCCAACGCTATGTTGAATAGGAGTGGTGAGAGAGCGCACCCCTGTCTTGTGCCAGTTTTCAAAGGGAATGCTTCCAGTTTATGCCCATTCAGTATGATATTGGCTGTGGGTTTGTCATAGATAGCTCTTATTATTTTGAGATACGTCCCATCAATACCTAATTCATTGAGAGTTTTTAGCATGAAGGGTTGTTGAATTTTGTCAAAGGCCTTTTCTGCATCTATTGAGATAATCATGTGGTTTTTGTCTTTGGTTCTGTTTATATGCTGGATTACATTTATTGATTTGCATATGTTGAACCAGCCTTGCATCCCAGGGATGAAGCCCACTTGATCATGGTGGATAAGCTTTTTGATGTGCTGCTGGATTCGGTTTGCCAGTATTTTATTGAGGATTTTTGCATCAATGTTCATCAAGGATAGTTGTCTAAAATTCTCTTTTTTGGTTGTGTCTCTGCCAGACTTTGGTATCAGGATGATGCTGGCCTCATAAAATGAGTTAGGGAGGACTCCCTCTTTTTCTATTGATTCGAATAGTTTCAGAAGGAATGGTACCAGTTCCTCCTTGTACCTCTGGTAGAATTCTGCTGTGAATCCATCTGGTCCTGGACTTTTTTTGGTTGGTAAGCTATTGATTATTGCCACAATTTCAGAGCCTGTTATTGGTCTATTCAGAGATTCAACTTCTTCCTGGTTTAGTCTTGGGAGGGTGTATGTGTCAAAGAATTTATCCATTTCTTCTAGATTTTCTAGTTTATTTGCATAGAGGTGTTTGTAGTATTCTCTGATGGTAGTTTGTATTTCTGTGGGATTGGTGGTGATATCCCCTTTATCATTTTTTATTGCATCTATTTGATTCTTCTCTCTTTTCTTCTTTATTAGTCTTGCTAGCGGTCAATGAATTTTGTTGATCTTTTCAAAAAACCAGCTCCTGGATTCTTTAATTTTTTGAAGGGTTTTTTGTGTCTCTATTTCCTTCAGTTCTGCTCTGATTTTAGTCATTTCTTGCCTTCTGCTAGCTTTTGAATGTGTTTGCTCTTGCTTCTCTAGTTCTATTAATTGTGATGTTAGGGTGTCAACTTTAGATCTTTCCTGCTTTCTCTTGTGGGCATTTAGTGCTATCAATTTCCCTCTACATACTGCTTTAAATGTGTCCCAGAGATTCTGGTATGTTGTGTCTTTGTTCTCATTGGTTTCAAAGAACATCTTTATTTCTGCCTTCATTTCGTTACGTACCCAGTAGTCATTCAGGAGCAGGTTGTTCAGTTTCCATGTAGTTGAGCGGTTTTGAGTGAATTTCTTAATCCTGAGTTCTATTTTCATTGCGCTGTGGTCTGTGAGATAGTTTGTTTTAATTTCTGTTCTTTTACATTTGCTGAGCAGTGCTTTACTTCCAACTATGTGGTCAATTTTGGAATAGGTGTGCTGTGGTGCTGAAAAGAATGTGTATTCTGTTGATTTGGGGTGGAGAATTCTGTAGATGTCTATTAGGTCTGCTTTGTGCAGAGCTGAGTTCAATTCCTGGGTATCCTTGTTAACTTTCTGTCTTGTTGATCTGTCTAATGTTGACAGTGGGGTGTTAAAGTCTCCCATTATTATTGTGTGGGAGTCTAAGTCTCTTTGTAGGTCACTCAGGACTTGCTTTATGAATCTGGGTGCTCCTGTATTGGGTGCATATATATTTAGGATAGTTAGCTCTTCTTGTTGAATTGATCCCTTCACCATTATGTAATGGCCTTCTTTGTCTCTTTTGATCTTTGTTGGTTTAAAGTCTGTTTTATCAGAGACTAGGATTGCAACTCTTGCCTTTTTTTGTTTTCCATTTGCTTGGTAGATCTTCCTCCATCCCTTTTTTTCGAGCCTATGTGTGTCTCTGCACATGAGATGGGTTTCCTGAATACAGCACACTGATGTGTCTTGACTCGTTATCCAATTTGCCAGTCTGTGTCTTTTAATTGGAGCATTTAGCCCATTTACATTTAAAGTTAATATTGTTATGTGTGAATTTGGTCCTGTAATTATGATGTTAGCTGGTTATTTTGCTTGTTAGTTGATGCAGTTTCTTCCTAGCCTTGATGATCTTTACATTTTGACATGTTTTTGCAGTGGCTGGTACTGGTTGTTTTTTTCCATGTTTAGTGCTTCCTTCAGGAGCTCTTTTAGGGCAGGCCTGGTGGTGACAAAATCTCTCAGCATTTGCTTGTCTGTAAAGTATTTTATTTCTCCTTCACTTATGAAGCTTAGTTTGGCTGGATATGACATTCTAGGTTGAAAATTCTTTTCTTTAAGAATGTTGTATATTGGCCCCCACTCTTCTGGCTTGTAGAGTTTCTGCCGAGAGATGAGCTGTTAGTCTGATGGGCTTCCCTTTGTAGGTAACTCGACCTTTCTCTCTGGCCACCCTTAACATTTTTTCCTTCATTTCAACTTTGGTGAATCTGACAATTATGTGTGTTGGAGTTGCTCTTCTCGAGGAGTATCTTTGTGGCGTTCTCTGTATTTCCTGAATATGAATGTTGGCCTGCCTTGCTAGATTGGGGAAGTTCTCCTGGATAATATCCTGCAGAGTGTTTTCCAACTTGATTCCATTCTCCCCATCACTTTTAGGTACACCAATCAGACGTAGATTTGGTCTTTTCACATAGTCCCATATTTCTTGGAGGCTTTGTTCATTTCTTTTTATTTTTTTCTCTAAACTTCCCTTCTTGCTTCATTTCATTCATTTCATCTTCCATCACTGATACCCTTTCTTCTGGTTGATTGCATTGGCTCCTGAGGCTTCTGCATTCTTCACGTAGTTCTCGAGCCTTGGCTTTCAGCTCCATCAGCTCCTTTAAGGACTTCTCTGCATTGGTTTTTCTACTTATCCATTCGTCTAATTTTTTTTCAGAGTTTTTAACTTCTTTGTCATTGGTTTGAATGTTCTCCTGTAGCCCAGAGTAGTTGGATCGTCTGAAGCCTTCTTCTCTCAACTTGTCAAAGTCATTCTCTGAAGCTGGAAACTCTAAAAAGCACAGCGCCTCTCCTCCTCCAAAGGAACTCAGCTCCTCACCAGCAACAGAACAAAGCTGAAATAATTTCTTATTTTAGAGCACTATATATAGCTTATTAGAAACCTGGTAGCCTCTAGGATTTATCTCTGATAACAGTGTTATATTTATTTTGGTACTTAGTATAGTTGGGGAATGAGATATTTGATTAATCAAATATTGTTGTTTGTAGAAAGTGAACACAGGCTATATATAAAATGAAGCCTGTCAACACCAAAGTTTGTCTTCTAAAATTGTCTCTCTTCTCCAAAATTGCTTTTCCAGGTCCCTAGCTAGAGTCAGGGACTTGCACTTAACTTTGATTTTTCTTTTACTTTTACTTTTGCTTCCAGTCTGTCAGTATGTCATGACTCTTTATCTGTAATCTCTCTTGGATTAAACTTTCTTCCTTATCTCACTACAATAATCCCTTCATACCTGAAATAATTTATCTATAAAATTATAGTAAAAGTAGCTTCTCTACTTGTTCTCCTCCGGTATTCTGTTGCAATCTCCTTCTCTCTGTCAAATAAAATAAAATTCTTGGCACTGCTTTGAAGATTATACACTTATCTGGCCTTATTGTTCTTATGTGGGTGACTGAGATACCCTTCTGACATCTCAGGGTCTTATGCTAGGGTGATTATGATTCCAGGTGCATGGATGTAGCAATGCGAATAACTTTATGCAAAGAGACTTTTTATTTTAACAGAAATAGAGTCAATAAGATGTGTGGACAAAAGGTTACAAGCAGACATGATGCTGCCCAGAGGAGGTAGCAGTGAGAGATGATGCTGTGATCTTAGGGAAGTTACTAAACCCTCCTGGGTTACTGGAGAATTAGATGGAATAATGCAGTAAAACAATGAGAACCATGCCTGGTGCATAGGATGCACTAGTAGTGGTTATTTAACATTTGTATCCACTTCTACGGATGATGGAAATGAAGCACAGAGACATGTACATTTGGATTGTCTTAATTTCTCTTTCCCACAACATTAGAGACCCCTTGACACTTAAGTTCCCTTTTTGGCTGATTTTTATATAAAGTACAGTGTCTACACCTCTCATAATGCTGTTGGCAGAGTTTGCTTCTTGCAATCATGCTCAAGTTGATGCAGAACAAAGCTGTATGCCTGTCTGTAAAATCTGGTCAACTCCTCTGTATTTTGGAAGATATGAATATAAGCTCTAAATATAGGATGATTATAGAAAAGCAAGTTGTTTATTTGGCCAAAGTAACCAGTATCCATGATAACAGTGGAAGAACATAATTTATATTCATAAAACATCCTTTAAGCTGCTAAAATATTTAATTTGTGGATAATATTATTTAGTGTTAAGTTTGAGCAAGAGGTGAAAGTATATTCAATCTCATATATAAAGTATTCTGTTGTTACTTCAAGGCTTTGTTTTGTAATACTAACAACTGAAATTTGTTTGTAATATTAACAATTTGAAATTAAGTGCATGAAAAGGAGACACTGTTCTGTCTACCAAATGGTATAGAAAAGAATACAAATGTGCTGTCAATATTGGAAGTGAGGAGGCAGATGCTAAGTAACAAGTTATTGAACATATTTTCCCTGAAGAAGAATAATTCATCTATGCAGAAAACTACCTTGGAAAGCAATTTTAAACAGAATGAGAACCACAACTTCATTTGCTAAAAATAACACATGAATCTTTCTTCAAGTATTTTCTTTCTATTATGAAGTCTACATCTTGAAGTAATATAAAATAAAATAAAGCTTTTAATGTGTGTTGTTTTGATGTCATAAAGCTTTGTGCAGCTATATACTAATTGCAGATTGGGAAACTGAACTTCTGAGAAAATGTCTCAATGGAGACCTTGGGAAAGATTTCACAACTTACTCAAGGTAGAGCAAGGATAAAACATGTAACTTTTACTCAGGTGCATTTTCTAATACTTTGAACTACATTTATGTATGTATGTATGTATGTATGTATGTATGTATGTACAGGCATACCTTGGAGATATTGCAGGTTTTGTTCTAGACCACTGCAATAAAGCAAATATCACAATCAAGTGAGTCACATAAAATTTTTGGTTTTCCAGTGCATGTAACTATACCAAACTTTACACCATACTAAAGCCTATTATGTGTGTAAAGGTATTATATCTAAAAATAATGTATATACTTTATTTTAATGCTAATGGTCCTCTGAGCCCTCAGCAAGTCCTGATCTTTTTGCCGGTGGAGAGTCTTGCCTTGATGTTGATGGCTGCTGACTAATCCGGGTGGTGGTTGCTGAAGCTTAGGATGGCAATTTTTAAAAAGAAGAAAACAATGAAGTTTGCCACATTGACAGACTCTTCCTTTATGAAAGATTTCTCTGTAGCATGCAATGCTGTTTTATATAATTTTATCCTCAGCAGAATTTCTTTCAAAATTGGAGTCAATCCTTTCAAACTCTGCTGCTGCCTTATCAACCAAACTTATGTAATATTCTAAATCCTTCGTTGTCATTTCAGCAATGTTCAAAACATCTTCACAAGGAGTAGATTCCATCTCAAGAAACCACTTTCTTTGCTCATTCATAAGAAGTAACTCCTCATCCATTCAAGTTCACTCATGAGGTTGCAGCAATTCAGTCATCTTTAGGCTCTACTTTTAATTCTAGTCCTTTTGCTATTTCCACCACATCTGCAGTTACTTCCTCCACTGACATCACGAACCCTTCAAAGTCATCTATGAGAGTTGGAATAAAATTCTTCCAAATTCCTGTTAATATTGTTATTTTGACCTCCTCCCATGAACTACAGTTGTTAATAATATTTAGAATAGTGAATTCTTTCTAAAAGATCTTAAATTTACTATGCCCAGATCCATCACAAGAATCACTGTCTATGGCAACTATAGCTTTACAAAATGTATTTCTTAAGTAACAAGACTTGAAAGTTGAAATTACTCCTTGATCCATAGGCTGCAGAATCACTGTTGTGTTAGCAGGCATGAAAACAGCATTCATCTTCCTGTGCATCTCTATCAGAACTCTTGGGTGGCCAGGTGCGTTGTCAATGAGCAGCAGCATTTTGTAAGGAATCTTTTCTTTTTCTTCTTTTTTTTTCCCTGAGGAGTAGATCTCAATAGTGGGCTTAAAACATTCACTAAACCATGATGTAAACAGATGTGCTGTCATCCAGGCTTTGTTGTCTCACTTATAAAGCACAGGCAAAATAGAGTTAGCATCATTCTTAATGGCCCTACCATTTTCTTTTCTCTTTTCTTTTCTTTTTGAGATGGAATCTTGCTCTGTTGCCCAGGCTGGAGTGCAGCAGTGTGATCTTGGTTCACTGCAGCCTCTGCCTCCCAGGTTCAAGCAATTGTCCTTCCTCAGCCTCCCAAGTAGCTGGGACTACAGGCACACACCACCATGCCCAGCTAATTTTTTTTTTGTATTTTTAGTAGAGATGGGATTTCACCATGTTGGCCAGGCTGGTCTCTAACTCCTTACCTCAAGTGATCCATCCATCTCAGCCTCCCAAAGTGCTGGGATTACAGGCATGAGACCATGCCTGGCTGGCCCTACCATTTTTGTAATGGTAAACGTGCATTGACTTGAACTTCAAGTCAGCTGCTGCATTAGTCCCTAACAAGAGAGTAAGCCTGTTGTTCGAAGCATTGAAGCTAGGCATTGATTTCTTCTCCCTAGCTATGAAAGTCCTAGATTGCACCTTCTTCCAACATCAGACTGTTTTATCATCATTGAAAATCTGTTGTTTATGTAGCCACCTTCATCCATTATCTTAGATCTTCTGGATAACTTGCAGTTTCTCCATCAGCACTTGCTGCTTCACCTTGCACTTTATGCTATGGAGACAGCTTCTTACCTTAAACCTCATGAACCAGCTTCTGCTAGCTTCAATCTTATCTTCTGCAGCTTCCTCACCTCTCAAAGCTTTCATAGAATTGAAGAGAGTTAGGGGTTTGCTCTGCGTTAGGCTTTGGCTTAAGGGAATGTTGTGGCTGGTTTGATCACATATCCAGACCACTAAAACTTTCTCCATATCAGCAATAAGGCTGTTTCACTAGTGAAAAAAAAAAGTTTTTACTTTGCATTCATGACTTAGATAACTGTTTGGTGAAAGACGCCTAGCTTTCAGCCTGTTTGGCTTTTGACATGCCTTTCTCACTAAGTTTAATAATTTTTAGCTCCTGACTTAAACTGAGAGATGTGGGAGTCTTACTTTCACTTGAACACTTAGAGGCCATTGTAGGGTTATTAATTAACCTGATTTCAGTATTGCTTTTCTCAGGGAATAGAGAGGCCTAAGGAGAGAGAGTGAAATGGGGAATGGCTAGTTAGTACAATAGTCAGACCAAACACAACACTTAACTAGGTTTGCTGTCTTATATGGGCACAGTTCATGGCACCCTCAAAACAATTACAATAGTAACGTCTAAGATCACTGATAACATATCACTGTAACAGATATAATAGTGATGAAAAAGTTTTAAGTGTTGCAATTACCAAAATGTGACAGAGACACAAAGTGAGCACATATTGTTGAACAAATGGCACTATAGGCTTGCTTGATGCAGCACTGCCACTAACCTTCAATCTGGAAAAAGCACAGTATCTGTGAAAGGCAATAAAGCAAAGCACAATAAAACTAGGTGTGCCTGTATTTTTATTATGGTAGGAATACTTAACATAAGATATTCTGTCGTAAATTTTTAAAGTGTACTATATATTATTGCTGACTATAGGTACAAGCAGATCTCTAGAGCTTATTCATCTTGCTTAAGTAAAACTTTATGCCTGTTGATTTATAGTATTCCATTTTCCCCTATTCCCAGCCCCTGATAAACACAATTCTGCTCTTGGATTCTACGAATTTATCTATTTTAGATAGCTGACGAGTGAAATCATGCAGTATTTTTCTTTCTGTGACTGGCTTATATTCACTTAGTAATGATGTCCTCAAAGTTCATCTATGTCACAAATGGTAGAATTTCCTTGTTTTTAGGGCTGAATATTATTCCATTTTATGTATATACCAAATTTTATTTATCTACTCATCATTTGATAAACATTTAGGTTGTTTCCACATCTTGGCTGTTACAAATACTGCAGCATTGAATATGGGAGTGCTAATGTGTCTTCAAGATCCTGTTTTCACTTATTTTGGATAGCACCCAGGAAGTGGATTGCTGGATCCTATGCTGGTTATATTTTTAATTTTGGGGGGAACCTGCCTACTGATTTCTCTAATAATTATACCATTTTGCATTCCCACCGATGGCATAAAAGGGTTCCAATTCTTACACATCTTTGCCAACACTTGTCTTTTTTTTATATAAGAGGCATTCTAACAGACATAAGGTAATATCTCATTGTAGTTTTTATCTGCATTCCTCTGATAACTAGTGATATTGAGCAGTTTTTCATAAGCGTGTTGTCAATTTGCATTTTTTTTTTTTTTTTTGAAAAATGTCTCTTCCAGGCTTCAGCCCATTTTAAAATCAGGCTATTAGGTTTCCCCCAATCCCCCACCGTTGAGTTATAGGAGTTCCTTATATATTTTATAGATTTATTTCTTAACAAATAGATGGTTTACAAAGATTTTCTTTCATACCATAGGTTGCTTTTTCATTATGTTAATTGTTTACTGCACAAAAAGGTTTTAGTTTGATAATAGACTTCCTTGATGCACAGTTTCCAAAAACCTTCAATTTGTAAAAAAAAAAAAAAAATGCGATAAGGTGAAGCGCAATAAAATGAAGTATGACTTTACTCATTGAGACCTCACAATGAATTTTAATATTTGGAATCTCTTTTCCCTTGTTATCAAATTTCTACTTCTTTACACTTCCTAATCAGAATTTTCCTAAATATTCTCATTTGATTGTTCAAATCAAATTGATTGTTGATGGTGAGATTTTTATTTTTCTTTGAACAAAAAAGCACCCCTGACAGGGTCAAACTCATTATTATAGTTAATGGAAATAAAATAATGTTACAGATCAGTTTGACTGTATGCCACATAAAAATATTCAATTTTTCTATTCAAGAAAAAGATATATCTTTTTATTTGCTAAAATATTTGTTTACTTATTGTATTAGTCCATTCTCACAATGCTAATAAAGACATACCCAAGACTGGGTAATTTATAAAGGAAAGAGGTTTAATTGACTCACAGGTCAGCATGGCTGGGGAGGCCTCAGGAAATTTACAGTCATGGTGGAAGGGGAAGCAAACACATCCCTCTTCACATGGCAGCAGCAAAGAGAGGTGCTGAGCAAAAGGGAAAAGTCCCTTATGAAACAATCAGATCTCACAAGGACTCACTCACGATCACAAGAACAGCAGCATGGAGGTAACTGCCCCCATGATTCAATTACCTCCCACTGGGTCCTTCCCATGACATGTGGGGATTATGGGACCTACGATTGAAGATGAGATTTGGGTGGGAACACAGCCAAACCATATCAATTACCTTCATCAAACTTTGTGTATATTTTGTACTTTTTAAAAGTTTTATTACCAAGAATTTTTATGTTATATTGCTATAGAAATTTAATGGAATATTTTCTTTAGCAACTCTAACACAACTTGTGTTAAAACTATTAATATTTATGCATTATTTTTGTAATTAAGAGATATGAAATATTTCTAATCTTTTCATGTTATTATATTTAACTTCCTAGGTATGCAAACAATTCACAATTATGTTAAATTTAAAAATTTCTTAATAAATGAACCATATTTGTATTTCTGGAATTAATTTATTTTTATTATGATTTTATATTCTATATTCTAATTTTAATATATTATGGAGGGTCATCTCTCAATATTTAATGCATATTTGTTATATCCACATTCATACATATGATTGACTTCCAGGGTTTTATGTCTGTGCTGTCTTCTGACTTGGGTGTCTGTGTTATTCTGGCTTAGTAAAATATTGGAACGCTTCTTTTTCTTTCTACTATCTAAAATGTTTAAAAGTATGAGTGTAACTTGTTCCCACACTATGAAGGTTTGGAAAAGTTTGGAAAAGTTTAGAAAGCTTTGGAAAAGTTTACCTTTGAAATAATTTGTAGCTTTAGATTTTTTTGTTTTTGGTAGGGAAAGTTTAGCCAACTCTAGTCATCTTGATTTCTACCAGTATTGATTCTTAGAAATCATTTCCATCATCCAAATGGTGATATTAATTTGCACTGCAATTTTCAAGTTACTTTTATTAATTGTTTTAATATTCTTGATGTATGTGCTTATTTCCCTTTTCTCATTTTTGATTTTGTATATTTGTGCTTTCACTCTTTTTACTTCCTGAGGCTGGCTGAAGCTCATACATTTTTTTTTTCTTTCTGTTTTTTTCAGAAACAAGATATTGGCTTTACATGTCAGTTCCAGTTCTTTTTTTATTTCAGAATTATTTATTTTTATATATCCTTAATAGTTTGCTTTCACTTTCCATATATTTATTTTATTCTTAAGATTTTGAGATGAATAGTTAGTTCATATATTTTCACTCATATATCAATCAAGGGCTTAAGATCATCAATTAGTTTTAAGTGTATGTTCTAGGCATTCTGAACATTGTTTTCTTTATTATTTAACCAAATTTTAAGAGATTATTTTCAAATTCCAACTTGTTTCTAGTGTTTCTTAAAATATTCTGATAATATTATTGCATTGGTATATGAGAATGCAATTTGTCATAATTCTGTCTTTTGAATTCAATTACTTTTTTTCTCCTTTGACCTAGTATATAATCATTTTTTCTAAATGCTGCATGGATCCTTCAAAAGATGCATTCTTTGTAGGTTATATTAGCCAGAAAAATCATATTATTCAGATTTTCTACATCCTTTGTATAAATCTTTTCCTACTTCATCTGCCACAGAATAAAGGAGACATAGTCTCCTACTATTTCTGAGATTTATTTTGACATTCACTATGACACTTTTTTCTTTTATCCACTAGTATCTCTGACTGGTACATTGTGATTGTGAATTGCTCTTTTTTATCATCTTCAATTACTTTGTTTTTCACTCATTTAACTTTTTTTATTAAATGCTTTTTGTTAAAGTTGAGTTCAAACTTCTCTGACATTCTCATGATGATTTGGGCTTTATTTTCATTAGCGCGTACCTGGCATATTTTGTACTTTTCTTAAAGTTTCATCTTTCTAAGGCTTTAAATGCAGCACTTGTATGCAGTAAGTAGTTAAGTTTTATCTTTTGACTCAATCCTTTTAAAATACCTGTATTTGCTTTTTTTTCCTTGTGTCTACATTCTCACTTCTCATCTCAATCTGTTATCTGTGATCCATTTTTTCCTAGCTTTAATGTTCTTTCTAATTTTCTCCAAATGATGCCATTTATGGCAACTTTTCCTCCTTAATGCATAGTGTATTGGTTCTTTTAGAGTGTATTCTGCATTTGTCTTTTTGTGTTATATTTCTATCATTTCCTCCTCTATATTCAGCTGGGGTTGCACACAATCATATTTGACAGGTTTGGCTTCTGCTATGTTTTCGTCCATAATTTTGTTTAAAGCTACTTATCAGGGTTTATTTTTTCGGCTCTAGAATCTGTCCTATTCTCATGAGGTTGATAGCAGATTTTCAAGTGGCTCTGGATTTTGTGTGGACCTTTACTTCATGAAAAAAAATATGCATTCAGTGTTTATTCTCCCTTTATCACACACTTCACCAGCTTCCTGGAAGTCATCTTCACCTTTGCTCCCAGGTGCATGAGAGAAAATCTAGACTCAACTTATGTTCTGTGTCCACAGCATTAGTAATCCACATTGAAAGGAGGCAGAGGGAGAACATCACAGTTTCTCTCTTATGCCTTTCTTCCCAGTCTAACTGTCCTTATAGTTGGTTATTTCTTTATCTATCCTGATAATCACAGTAACTCTATTGTTGGAGACCATTAGCTCTGTGTCATTATTTTCTCTTACCTCTTTGAGGCAGGTACTAATAAGACGGCGAGTGCCAGGAGACTTTCATGCCCTTGGTGAAACTCCTCTAATTCATGGTGTTCGAAAGGCTTTCCCCAAGGTTGCTCACACATTCCCTTCAGTCCACTTACTGCATCTAGGGATTCTCATGCCATTTTTTCCATTAATTACTTCCTTTTACTTTTATTGTAGGGTGGGCCTTTTATTCCCTTTGCTTTTTTTCCTTCCTTTTACCTAGAACTTGGATGTAAGGGCTGTAGGAATAACAACCATACTGAGACCAATCAAAAGAACTACAGACTCTGGCCATGATATTTTTGAGACACCGAGTCAATGCCTGCAAATAGAATTCCCTTCTATGGAATCTTGTTAGGCATGAAGAGAAATTCCTGAATTCCATGTGCTTCTCAGGACCACCGCTTCTCTCTTCTACTTTCCATCAGCAGGGGTACAGAGGAGTTTAGGGTTGGTGGAAAGAGACTTGAAAGCTGCTGTTAAGTTCACTTCTTATTCATGATCACTAACTTCAAGTGAGTCTTTAGTACCCAGGAATCAGACTGCAATATCCTTATCTACTCAGTCTCCTTCTACTCTAAATGATTATTTTACACTTTCTCCTCTGTTCTCATTCTGCCAGCCCTGCAATTCCATCTCAGATGATGACTTAATTTTCTATCTTCCTGAGGAAACGGAAGCAAGTGGAAGAGAACTTCCATAGGCTCTCACCATCACATCTATCCACCTGCACCTATACATAGATACTCTGCCCTTTGGCCTATTAGAATAAATGAATTTAAATAATAATTCAATTCATCCTGCTAAGAACTGACCCTCCTTAAATTTTCCCACCTCTACCAGTCATTTCTGAGAATCCTCGTGAGGACCCTGATTTTCTGCATTTCTCAGCCATTGGAACCAGGCACCTCCCTGGTTCCATCATGCTGGCTCTCATTCCACTGGACTGGTGAGTTACATTCTGTCAGTGGGCTAACTCCAGCATGGCTGCCAGCAATATAATATCTAAGAGAGTTTGTAATGAACATCTGTTTCCTTCTCATTCATAGCATCTTTGCTCTCCACTGCATTTAGACATAAGTCCCTGGGTTCACATGAGACAACTCCTAGAGCCATAGCCAGGCATGACTTTTGTAACTGAGTCTCCCCTCTGGCAAATAAAGTCATCTTCTTCTTGGACAAGCTACTTTCTACCATATGGATTCTAAGAAAACTCCTCAGGCCTCGCTACAAATGCATCATTGTCTAGCCTCCTTTGCCAACTGACTCAGCAAACTCAGATATAGATGAATCAAACTCAAGCTGCTAAAATTTTATTTCACTCTCCTACACTTGTAAAGAAGATAAAATTTTTTTCAGGTAACTTTTCTATTTTTAAATAAAACTGCTGCTTTGGGGCCCATAAGTGGATATACTGTTCACACAATAACCTTACTGCTACTTTTTTTTCTACCCCAAACACATGGAATCATGTTGACATTTGATTACTGTTTCCTTATTAGGATAGTACCAGTACCAAATAAAAGGCAAAGTAAACAGTTTACTTCTGAGTCCAGAAAAGGGAAAGACAATCAGCAGAGACCACTTTCTCGAATGAGCAGATTTTCTTCTCTTTTTAACTCCAGTCTACACTCCCACCTCTCCTCAGAAATTCCTCCTTCACTATGGGGTGATTTTATGCACCTAGGCTGCTGATTCAGCTTGATCAGTCCTCATATAGAAAATGTGAACAGAATAGAAATCTTATCACCACATTTCAGTTAAAAACCATTTTCTTCTCGCCTACTCCTCTCTCTTTCTCCTTCTAATAAGCATATTCAGTCATAGCCTTCCTGAAAGTGGTTTTTATTAATTGGATCCCCAGAGGCTGCTGAAGAAATGGAGTGGGAAGAGAGTTCTGTCTGCTTAACGTTGCCGTTTAGTGCCACGTGGTTTGGTGAAGTTTTCTGAATTGAGTAGCGTGCAGGTCCAGATGCTGGTTTGTATAACTAGCTGAGAGCACCTTTCCATTTTAAGGAAAAGTAGTCAGGGGAAGGAATGGGGAAGTAGAGAAGATAAACTTGAGCAATTATAAAGGTTTCTTTCACAACCTTGATAAGACAATTTGCGTAGGTATCATCTTTTTTTTTTCTGTTATATTCTTTCCAACAAAAAAAGTTGTCTGCTTTCTTTTCCTACATTTCAGATGGGAATTGTTTTCAACTTTAAAACATCTAGTTCTTTATAGATATGGCTGTATAAAAGCTAGATCAGTATTTTCTAAGTTGTAATTATTTGGGGGTTAAAAGTGTAACTGGGTTCCTTGAGATTTCAGCACACTAGCATTTTTAGTGACTGAATTAATGAAAATTCTGGTTAGGCACTTGCTTGCTTGTGGAAAAGCCAACATCCCTTGTTCCCACAATATTACAAACTGCTGAGGTACTGTGTCTATGTCAAACAGGAGAAGTTAATTTGAAGGTCATGAAAAAATTTTGCAGAAGGAATGAATGCCTTTAAGTATATTGAGACCACCTGTTGACACCCAGAAGTCTGCTTGTTCAAGGTGTTATCTGAGACTGAAGAAACAGGCTCTTTCCCTTGGTTCCCTGAAACAACTCCTTCCTTACTCACTAAATTAAAAAAAAAAAACAACCCACTTCCTTTTTGTTGTTGTTGTAATGGGTGCAGCACACCAACACGGCACATGTATACATATGTAACAAACCTGCACGTTGTGCACATGTACCCTAAAACTTAAAGTACAATAATAATAAAATTTTTAAAAAAGATAGATTTGAGAGATCTTATTCTCTTGATTTCTTGCTTTGCCCAAACTGAATAAGCCTTTCTCCACCTCCAAGCACCTTTGTGTCCATATTTGGCATCAACTGTGCATTCAGCACACAAGCCTGAATTGGAGGTTCTCTAACAGAAGTAGAAACATTGCATAATCTTTGACTTACGTTATTCTTGTTATCTATTATCTATCTATCTATCATCTATCTATCTATCTATCTATCTATCTATCTATCTATCTATCTATCATCTACCTACCTACCTACCTACCTATCTATCTTTCCAACTCTTATTTTAGATTCAGGGGATACAGTTACATGGGTAAATTGTGTATTGTACGGTTTAGTGTAAAAATTATTTCATCACCCAGGTAATAAGCATGGTACCCGATAGGTAGTTTTTTGACCCTCACCCTTCTCCTACCCTCCAGTCTCAAGTAGGCCTCAGTGTCTATTGTTTGCCTCCTTGTGTCCATATGTACTCAGTGTTTAACTCCCACTTATAACTGAGAGCATATGATATTTGTTTTCTGTTCCTGTATTAATTTTCTTAGAATAATGGCATCCAGTTCCATCCATATTGCTGCAAATGACATAATTTCCTTCCTTTCTGTGGCTGTGTAGTAGTCCACAGTGTATATGTACCATATTTTCTTTATTCGGTCCACCATTGGTGGGCATTCATGTTGATTCCATGTCTTTGCTATTGTGAATAGTGCTAATGTGAACATACGAATACATGTGTCTTTATGGTAGAACAATTTATATTCTTTTAGGTAATAAACCCAGTAATGGGACTGAGGGATCAAATGGTAGTTCTGTTTTAAGTTCTTAGAGAAATCTTCAAACTACTTTCCATGGCGGTTAAATTGATCTACATTTCCACTGGTAGTGTATAAGCATTCCCTTTTCTCTTCAATCTCGCCAGCATCTGTTATATTTTGACCTTTTAATAATAGCCATTCTGACTGGTGTGAGGTGATATCTCATTGTGGTTTTGGTTTGCATTTCTCTAATATTAGGGATGTTGAGCATTTTTTCATATGCTTGTTGGCCGCATGTATGTCTTCTTTTGAGAAGTGCCTGTTCATGTCCTTTGCCCGTGTTTAAATGGGGTTGTTTGTTTTCTGCTCGTTAATGTGTTTAAGTTGTTCCTAGATTCTGGGTATTAGACTTTCATAGGATGCATAGTTTGCAAATATTTTCTCTCATTCTGTTGGCTGTCTGTTTACTTTGTTGATTGTTTTGCTGTGCAGAAGCTCTTTAGTTTAATTAGGTCTCATTTTTCAGTTTTTGTTTTTGTTGCGATTGCTTTTATTGTCTTTGTCATGAAATCTTTGCCAGGGCCTATGTCCAGAGTGGTATTTCTTAGGTTTTCTTCTAAGATTTCTATAGCTTTAGGTTTTATATTTATGTCTTTAATCTACTCTGAGTTGATTTTGGGATATGGTGAAAGGCAGGAGCCTAGTCTTAATCTTTTTGCATGTAGCTACGCAGTTTTCCCAGCACCATTTATTGAATGGGGAGTCTTTGCCCATTGCTTAATTTTGTAGACTTTGTTAAAGTTATAGGTGTGCGGCTTTATTTCTGGGTTCTCTAACCTGCTTCCTTGGTATATGGGTCTGTCTATGTACCAGTAATTCTGCTTTTGTTACTTTTGCCTCATAGTGTAGTTTAAAGTTAAGTGGTATGATGCTTCTGGTTTTGTTCTTTTTGCTTAGGATTGCTTCAGCTATTTGGCCTTTTTTGGGTCTATATGAAATTTAGAATAGTTTCCTCTAATTCTGTGAAAAATGATGTTTAGTAGTTTGACAGGAATAGCATTGAATCTGTCAGTTGCTTTGGGCAGTATTGGCATTTTAACAATATTGATTCTCCCTATCCATGAGCATTTGTGTCATCTCTGATTTCTTTCTGCAGTGCTTTGTAATTCTCGTTGTGGAGATCATTTTAGCTGTATTTCTAGATGTTTTATTTTATTTTTGTAGCTATTATGAATGGGATTGCATTCTTGATTTAGCACTCAGCTTGGATGTTGTTGGTGAATAGGAATGCTACGATTTTTGTGTATTAATTTTGTATACTGTACTTTTCTGAAGTTGTTTATTAGATATAGGAGCTTTTGGGCAGAGATTATGAGGTTTTCTAGGTATAAAATTGTATCGTCTGTGAAGAGAGACAGTTTGACATCCTCTGTTCCTATTTAGATGCCTTTTATTTCCTTCTCTTGTCTGATTGCTCTGGCTAAGACTTCCAGTACTATGTTGAATAGGAATGGTGAGAGTGGGCATCCTTGTCTTGTTCTGGGTCTCATGGGGAAACTTTCAGCTTTTGCCCATTCAGTGTGATGTTGGCTGTGGGTTTGTCATAGATGACTCAATATTTTGATGTATATTC
Source organism: Hylobates moloch (assembly GCF_009828535.3). NCBI lineage: Eukaryota > Metazoa > Chordata > Mammalia > Primates > Hylobatidae > Hylobates > Hylobates moloch. The sequence continues at coordinate 33,224,645 of NW_026652276.1, read as the reverse complement.
CTTCAATGTCTAAATTGTTGAGGATTTTTAACCTGCAGCAATGTTGAGTTTTATCAAAATCTCTTTCTTCATCTATTGAGATATGCATGTGGTTTTTGTTTTCAGTTTTATGTGATGAATCATATTTGTTGATTTATGTGTATTAAAAAAACCTTGTGTCTAGGAATAAAGCCTGATTGATTGTGGTGGATTAGCTTTTTGATGTGCTGCTGGATTCAGTTTGCTGATATTTTGTTGATGATTTTTGCATCTATGCTTATCAGAGATATTAGTTAGAAGTTGTGTGTGTGTGTATGTGTGTGTCTGCGTGTGTGTGTGTGTGTCTGCCAGGTTTTGGAATCAGGGTAATGCTGGCCTCATGGAATGAGTTAGTAGGGAGTCCCTCCTCCCCAATATTTTTTGCTGTAGTTTCAGTAGGAATGGGACCAGTTATTTATGCATCTTAATAGAATTTGGGTGTGAACCCTTCTGATCCAGGGATTTTTATGACTGATTCAATTTTGGAACTTGTTATCGGTCTGTTCAAGGTTTCATCTTCTTCCTGATTCAATCTTGGGTGGTTGTATGTTTCCAGGAATTCATCCATTTTTTATTTTTTTTTAGCTTCTTTAGTTTGTATGCATAGAGGTGTTCGTAACAGTCTCTGCAGGCTTTTTTGTATTATTGTGGAGTCAGTGGTAATGTCTTCTTTGTCATTTCCGATTGGATTTATTTGGATCTACTCTCATTTTTTCTTTATTAGTCTAGCTAGGCATCTATCAATCTTATTTATTCTTTCAAAGAAACCATTTTTGATTTTGTTGATCTTTAGTATCATTTTTTACATCACAATATCATTTAGTCAGCTCTGATCTTGGTTATTTCTTGTATTCTTCTAGCTTTGGGGTTGGTTTGCTCTTGTTTTTCTAGTTCCTCTAGAAAACAGGTACAATGTTAGGTTGTTAATTTGAGATCTTTCTAACTTGATATGGGCATTTGATGCTATAAACTTTTCTCTAACACTACTTTAGCTGTGTCCCACAGATTCTGGTATGTTGTATCTTTGTTTTCTTTATTGTAAAAGAATTTATTGATTTCTGCCTTAATTTTACCATTTACCAAAAAGTTATTCAGAAGGTTGTTTAATTGTATGGTTTTGAGATATCTTGGTATTGATTTTTATTTTTATTGTGCTATTGTCCCAGTGTATGGTTGGTAGGATTTCAAGTCTTTTGAATTTGTGTAGAATTATTTTTCAGCCAAGCATGTGATCAGTTTTAGAGTATGTGCCATGGTCAGATGAGAAGACTGCATATTCTGTTGTTATTGGATGAAGCGTTCTGTAGATGTCTGTTAGGTCTGTTTGGTCAAGTGTCAAGTTGAGGTCTTGAATATCTTTGTTAGTTTTTTGCCTTAAAATATTTGCGTAATTCTGTCAATGGAGTCTTGAAGTCTCCCACTATTATTGTTTAGGTATCTAAGTCTCTTTGTAGGTAGGTATTTAAGAACTTATGAATTTGGGTGCTCCAATGTTGGGTGCAGATATTTTTAGGAGAGTTAAGTCTTCTTGTTGAATTAAACCCTGTATCATTATGTATTACCCTTCTTTGTCCTTTTTTATTATTGTTGATTTAAAATCTGTTTTATCTGAAATTACAATAGCAACCTCTGCTTTTTAAAAATTTCTGCTGTTAACCTAATGGGGTTTTTTTTGTAGATGACCTGCCCCTTCTCTCTAGCTGCCTTTAATATTTTCTCTTTCATGTTGATCTTGGAGAATCTGATAGCTATGTGTCTTGGGAATGGCTGTCTTATATAGCATCTCACAGGGGTTCTCTGTGTTTCCCAAATTTGAATGTCTACCTTTCTAGCAAGGTTGAGAAAATTTCCCTGGACAATATTCTCAAATATGTTTTCTGAGTTGCTTGTGCTCTCTCCCTCTCTTTGAGAGGCACCACTGAGTTTAGGTTTGGAGTCTTTACATAATCTCATATTTCTTATAGGTTTTGTTTATTCTTTTTAATTCTTTTTTCTTTGTTATCATCTGAGTGGTCTTTGAGCTCAGAGTCTGTTCTCAGCTTGGTCGATTCTGCTGTTAATACTTCAGATTGTATTAACCAATTCTTGTAGTAAGTTTTTCAGCTCTATCAGATCAGTGTGGTTCTTTCTTAAAATGGTGACTTTATCTTCCAGCTCATATCATTTTATTGGATTTCTTAAATTCCTTGGATTGGTCTTCAACATTCTTCTGAATCTTGGTGATCTTCATTGCTACTGAGATTCTGAATTTTGCATCTGTCATTTCACCCATTTCAGCCTGGTTAAGAACCATTGCTGGGAGCTAGTGTGATCATTTGGAGGAAAAAAGACACTGTTGATTTTTGAGTTGTCAGAATTCTTGCACTGTTTCTTTCTCATCTGGTGGGCTGATGTTTCTTTAATCTTTGAAGCTGCTGCCTTTTCAACGGATTTTTTTTTTTGCTCTTATTTTCCTTGATGCCTTTGAGAGTTTGACTGTTATGTAAGTTGGGTTTAGCCAACTGTCTTCAAATGCGGATGATTTCAAGAAGCCCAGGATTAGCTCAGCAGTCCTGAGCTGTAAGCTCCAACCCTGGGGGTCTGGTATGAGGCTCATAGCTTTGTTGTCTGGCCCTTCAAAATTAAGCACTTGCTTTACTGGAGGGGCCTAGATGTTTCTGGTCTGCTGGCGACAACACTCTGATGCATAGTGCCAGCAAAAATGCTTCATTACAGTGGTGGCAGTGGGGTCTGCCCTTGCCAAAGCAGCAACAGGGTTGTGTGTGCCCATGTATGTTAGTGACAGATGGGTGGCAGGGAACATGTGACCTCATACCAGTGGTAGTGATAATGGTGCTGTCCAAGTACACTTGTGGTGGCTGGGCCTGGGTGTATGCACTTGTGCCAGTGAGACCAGGTGTCTGCATGCACACACTTGCACCAGTAACAACATGATGGCAATGTTCACACACATGTGTCCTGATGGTGGCAGGGGCAAGGTGGTGGTGGTGAGTTCTGTTTATGCATGTGGCTGTGGAAACAGGGCAGTGAGGTCCGTACATGCATGTGTGCATGCATGGGAGGAAGTTGAAGACGGGTGTATGTTGGCAGAGGCCAGTTTACTGAAGCTCTGTGACAGTTAGGCAGGGTCTGCCAGCAAAGGAGCTATGGTGGCAGCCAGTAGGAAGCACCTTGGTTGGGCATACAAAGCTATGCTGCAAGTGAGCCTGGCCAGGCAGGGACCACGGGAGAGGACAGCAGACAGGTGGGTGCTCACATCAGACTGGCCATGTTCCATGGGCAAAACTGCCTTGCTCTGTCCAGGTCCAACAGTCAACAAAGACAAAATCCACCTAGAAGATCATGGTAAGCCTTGGAGAGAAGGCATCCCTGGCAATGCTCCACTTCTACCATTCCTGTGCCAAACCCTCTGGGCTCTGGAGAGGCTTCCTCCTCTCCAAGCAGCTCTCCCTGTCAGTTCACATGTCCTTGGGGGTCGTGGGGTTTCCTGCAGCTAGGAGTCTAGAGGTCCATGGTGAGAGCTGGTCACTCCTTGCCTATTAAATTACCCCTTCCCCAGAAGCCCTGGAGGCCAGGAATGAGTCCTGGTGCTTAGCAGCCCCATGCAGCATTCCTAGTTTCCTCCTGACCCCATCCCATTCAGCCTAGTATCAGTGTCCTTCCTCTCTTTATTCTCAAGGCCTTTTTTACAGAGATCTGCTGGGAGTTTGCTGAGCCCCTTGATGGTCTGGTCTCTTGGTAGCAGATGTTCCTTTTTGGCTGCATCTAGTCAGCCATCTTGGTTGGTCAGTGGTGTCACCTTCACGCAATGTGATCTGCTTCCATGACTGCAGAAAATTGAGAAAAATCTCTTACGATTATCCAGAGACTGGATAATCTTGAGGCTATGTTGATGGTTCACCAGATTGCTGAAGAGAAGGAGGAAGTGGTTGGAGTGCAGCATAGTGGGGTGATGGTAGGGCTGGGTGGGTGCAAGTAATAGTCTGATAAAAGGGAATTAACCTCATCACCAGCCTGGACACTGGCTCCAGTGACAACTGGACTTACGTTATTCTTAGGTGGAATGATGAAACTTTCTTACATGCTTCTGTATGTGGCATGCATTCTGGTTTTTATTTCTACAGGGGATTTTACTCAGAGACAGGAAGGGAAAGATGTGATTTTCTTTTTTATTCCCCAGTGGAAAGAAAAGGTTATCCTAAGTATTCAGATTGTTTAATCAAGAATTTCCATTTGAAGAAAACATGTTGTCCATTTATATTTTAAGTAAATAGGTCATTATCAACCTCGCACAAACATATGGGAAACACATCTATTTTATTTTATTTTTTAATAATTTCAACTTCTATTTTAGATTAAGGAGTACATGTGGCGGTTGGTTATATGGGAATACTGTGCGATGCTGAAGTTTGGGTTATGAATGATCCTGTCACCCAGGTAGTAAGCTTAGTACTTGATAGTTTTAAGCCTTTGCCCTCCTCTTTACCTCTGCCATCTAGTATTTCCCAGTGTCTATTGTTGCCACTTTAATGTTCATGAGTACCTAATATTTAGTTATCATTTATAAGTAAGAACATGCAATATTTGGTTTTCTGTTTCTGCATTAATTTACTTAGGATACTGTCCTCCAGATCTACCCATGTTGCTGCAAAAGACATAATTTCATTCTTTTTTTATGGCTGCAAAGTGTTCCATAGTGTATATGTACCAGATTTTGTTTATCCAGTCTGCCATTTATGGGCACCTAGCTTGATTCCATGCTGTATTAGTCCGTTTTCATGCTGCTAATAAAGACATATCTGAGATTGGGTAATTTATAAAGAAAACGAGGTTTAACGGATTCACACTTCCACGTGGTTAGGGAGGCCTCGCAATCACGATGGAAGGTTAAAGGTACATCTTACATGGTGGTAGACGAGAGAATGAAAGCCAAATAAAAAGGGAAACCTCTTATAAAATCATCAGATCTTGTGAAACTTATTCACTACCATGAGAACAGTATGGGAGAAACCACCCCTGTAATTCAATTATCTCCCACTGGGTCCCTCCCACAACACATGGGAATTGTGGGAGCTACAATTCAAGATGAGGTTTCGGTGAGGGCACAGCTAAACCATATCACATGCCTTTGCTATTGTGAATAGCATGGTGATGAACATATGAGTGCATGTATCTTTTTGGTACACTTACCTATTTTCCTTTGGCTATATACCCATTAAGGGAATTGCTGGGTCAAATGGTACCTCCATTTTAAGTTCTGTAAGAAATCTCCATAATGCTTTCTACAGTGGCTGAACTAATTTACATTCTCACCAACAGTGTATAAATTTTCCCTTTTTTCCACAGCCTTGCCAGCATCTGCTGATTTTGATTTTTTAATAGTACCCATTGTGACTGTTATGAGATGGTATCTTATTGTGGTTTTGCCTTGTATTTCTCTGATAATTAGTGATGATAAGCATTTTCTCATATTTTTGTTGGCTGCTTGTATGTCTTTTCAGAAGTGTGCATTCATGTTCTTTGCCCATTTTTTAAAGTGGTTACCTGTTTGTGCTTGTTGAATTAATTTCCTTATAGATTCTGGATATTAGACCTTTGTTGGATACATTGTTTGCAAATATTTTCTCTCATTCTTTAGGATGCCTGTTTACTCTGTTGATAGTTTCATTTGCTGTGCAGAAGCTCTTTAGTTTAACTAGGTCCCACTGGCCAATTTTTGTTATTGTTGCTTTTGAGCATAATTCTTTCCCAAGGCCCATGTCCAGAATGGTGTTTTCTAGGTTTTCTTCTAGGATTCTTATAGTTTGAGGTCTTACATTTAAATCATCAATTGATCTTGAGTTAATTTTTGTATATGGTGAAATGTCTAGACCCAATTTCTTTCTTCTGTAAATGGCTAACCAGCTGTCCCAGCACCATTTATTGAATAGGGAGTCTTTTCCCCTTTGCTTATTTTTGTAGATTTTGTCAAAGATCAGATGGCTGTAGGTATGCAACTTTATTTCTGGGTTCTCTATTCTGTTTCATTGGTCTATGTATATGGTTTTGTACAAGTACCATTCTGTTGTGGGTACTGCAGCTTCATTGTATATTTTGAAGTTGAGTAATGTAATAACCTCCAGCTTTTTTCTTCTTGCTTAGTATTGTGTTAGGTATTTGGGCTCTTTTTTGGTTCCATATGAATTTTAGAATAGTATTTTCTAATTCTGTAAAAGGTGATATTGGTAGTTTGATAGAAATAGCATTGAATCTGTAGATGGCTTTGTGCAATATGGCCATTTTAATGATATTAATTCTTCCAATATTTGTATCATCTTTGATTTCTTATAGCAGTATTTTGTAGTTCTCCTCGTAGAGATCTTTCACCTCCTTGGTTAGATGTATTCATTGGTATATATGTACATTTTTGTGGCTATTGTAAATGGTATTGCCTTCTTCATATGGCTCTTATCTAGAATGTTATTGGTGTATAGAAATGCTAATCATTTGCACATTGATTTTCTATCCTATAAATTTACTGAGGCTTTTTGTCAGTTTCAGGAGCTTTTTGGTAGAGGCTTTAGAGTTTTTAGTTATAGAATCATATTATCAGTGAAGAGACATAGACTGACTTATTTTTCTATTTGAATATTTTTTATTTATTTATTTTGCCTGATTACTCTGGCTAGGACTTCCAGTACTATGTTGAATAGGAAAGGTGAAGGTGAGTATCCTTGTCTTGTTTCTGTTCTCAAGTGGAATGCTTCCAGTTTTTATCCATTTAGTGTGACATTGGCTGTGGGTTTGTCATAGATGGCTCTTATTATTTTGTGGCATATTCCTTTGATGTCTAGTTTGCTGAGGGTTTTTAACATGAAAGATGTTAGATTGTATTGAAGGCTTTTTTCTCTTCTATTGAGATGATCATATGATTTTTGTTTTTAATTCTGTGTGGTGAATCACATTTATTAATTTGCATATGTTGACCCAATGTTGCATCCCAAGAATGAAGCTTACTTGATTGTGGTGAATTAACTTTTAATGTGCTGCTGGATTTGTTTTGCCAGCATTTTGTTTAGGATTTTTGCATCTATATTCTTCAGGAATATTGGTCTGAATTTTTTATCATTGTGTCTCTGCCCAGTTTTTTTTTATCAAGGTAATGCTGGCTTTATAGAATGATTTAGGGAGTAGTCCCTTCTCCTCAATTTTGGGAATAGTTTCATTAGGATTAGTTTCACCTCTTCTTTGTATGTTTGGTAGAATTTGCCCATGAATCTATCTGGTCTGGTGCCTTTTATAGTTTGTTGTTTTTTAAATTACTGATTCAATCTTGGATGTTAATATTGGTCTGTTCAGGATTTCAGCTTCTTCCTTGTTCAATCTTGGGAGGTTGTCTATTTTCAGGAATTCATCCATTTCTTCTAGACTTTCTAGGCTGTGTGCATACAGATACTTATAGCAGTCTCTGTGAATTTTTTATATTTCTGTGGGATCAGATGTAATGTTACCTTTGTTATTTATGATGGTGCTTAATTAGATTTTCTCTCTTTTATTCTTTGTTAATCTTTCTAGTGGTCTATTGATCTTGTTTATCCTTTCAAAAAACAAATTTTTGTTTTCCTCCATTCTTTGTATGGATTTTGGGGGCTCAATTTTACTCACTTCTGGTCTGATTTTAGTTGTTTCTTTTTTTGTTGGGTTTGGGATTAATTCATTTTTTTCTTCCTTTATGTGTGATGTTAAATCATTTTTTGAGATCCTTTTAACTATTTAAGGCATGAATTTAGCACTGAAAACCTTTCTTTTAACACTGCATTGCTATATCCAAGAGATTTTGGTTTGTTCTGTCTCTGTTTTCATTTATTTTGAATATTTTTAAAGTTTCCACCTTAATTTTGTTGTTTATCCAAAAGTCATTCAGAATAAAGTTGTTTAACTTCCATGTAATTGGATGGTTTTGGAGATCTTCTCGGTACTGATTTCCGTTTTTATTCTAGTATGGTCCAAGGGTATGGTTGGTATGATTTGGAGACTTTAAAATTTATCAACACTTGTTTTATAGCTAATCATGTGATCTATGTTGGAGTATTTTTTGTGTGCTGAAGAAAACAATGTGTATTCTGTTTGATGGGTGGAATAGCCTGTAGATGTTTATTAGGTCCGGTTGGTCAAATGTTGAATTCAATTCCAGGATTTCTTTGTTGGTTTTCTGCCTTGATGATCTGTCTAGCACTGTCAATTAAGTTCCCTACTATTAATGTCTGGCTGTCTAAGCCTTTCTGTAGGTCTGGAAGTAGTTATTTTATGAATCTGGGTGTGCCAATGTTGAGTGCCTGTAAATTTAGGATATTTTAGTCTTCGTGTTGATATGAATGCTTTATCATTATGTAATGCCCTTTTTGTCCTTTTTTTTACATTGTTGGTTTAATTTTTGTGTTATTTAAGAATAGCTACACTTGCCCCTTTTTATTTTCCATTTGCATGATATATCTATCTTTAACCCTTTACTTTGATCCTGTGTGTCATTACCTGTGACATGTGTCTCTTGAAGACAGCAGATCAATGGATTGCGTTCTTTTATCCAACTTGCACTCTGTGCCTTTTAAGTGGGGGCATTTAGACCATCTACATTCAAAGTTAATATTGTTATGTAAGGTTTTGATCCTATTGTAAAGTTGTTAGCTGGTTGCTTTGTAGTCTCCATTGTATGGTTGCTTTATGGGGTCCATGGGCTATGTAGTTAAGTGTGTTTTTGTGGTAGCAGGTATCTTTTTTGTTTCCATGTTTAGAACTCCCTTAAGTTCTAGTAACTTACAAAGCTAGTCTAGAAGTAACAAATTCCCTTAGCACTTGCTTGTCTAAAAAAGTTTTTATTTCACCTTTGCTTAAAAAAGCTTAATTTGGCAGGATATAAGATTTTTAGTTGGAATCATGGGATTTCTGCTGAGAATTCTGCAGTTAGCCTGAAAGGGTTCTCTTTGTTCATGACCTGGCCCTTTTCTTTAGCTCACTTTAAAATTTTTTCTTTAGCATTGACCTTGGACAGTCTGATGACTATATCCTTTGGAGATGTTTGTTTTGCATAGTATCTTGCAGAAGTTTTCTGAATTTATTGTATCTGAAAGTTTACCTCTACTGCAATATTAGGGAAATCTTGAATAATTCCCTCCAATATGCTTTTCAAATTGTTTACTTTTTTCTCCTTCTCTCTCAAGAATTCCAATAATTTGTAGGTTTGGTCACTTTACATAATTTCATATTTCTCAAATACTTTGTTCTTTTTTTAAAATTCTTTTTTTCTATATTTTTGTCTGGCTGGGTTAGTTTGAAAGATTGTCTTAAGCTCTGAAATCCTTTCTTTTGTGTGGTCCTGTCTATTGACGAAGCTTCAAATTGTATTTTGAAATTTTTTAAGTGAGTTTTTCAATTCAAGAAGCTCTGATTGATTTTTTAAAGATGTGTCTTCACTTCCTAGATTGCTTATTAGAAATTTCTTTGTGTCAATTTTCAACTTTGTCTTGGATTTCACTGAGCTTCCCCACAATCCATTCTCTGAATTATTCATCTGTCATTACGGAGTTTCCATTACCGTTAGGGAGCATTACTGGAGTGCTAGTGTGATCCTTTGGTGGTGTCACTACATGCAGATTTTTCTTGATTCTAGAAATCTTTCACTAGTTCCTTCTTATCTGGATATGTTGGCACTTCTAATTTTCATTATTATTTTTGTGCAGGTAGGATATTTTTTTCTTTCTTTGTCTACAATATTATTTGGGTTTTTAAGAATTTTTCTTTCCTTTTCTCCCCCTCCTGATGGATGTGACTGTAGAGAATGCTGAGTAGGATCTTTTGGCTTTACTTCTATAGTCCTGTGCACTTGTGTTGGCAGGTTTTTTATTGGGCTATGCAATTTGGCCTATAAGCCAGTAGATAGCACTTATGGGTAAGAGCTACTGGCAGCTGACAGAGCTGGAAATATTACTTAATCTTTGTTTACTGGGAGAAGCTATCCTTTGCCTCAGGCAATGGGCTGATCCATGGAGTTCTCAGAGGTCTCAGCTCCATGACCTGCCACACGGGGAAGGAGATCCAAGATGGGTGGGGCCAGACTGGGCAGGCTCACCTACAGGTCCCCAGATAGCAGGCACAAGCACCAGTGCCAAGAAAGAATTCAGTGAACAGCCACGAAATGCTCTGAAGTATGACATATGGAGTTGAGAGGGTCCTGCTGCACCACAATCTCTGCACAGAAAGAGTGGGATGGTTCAGGCTGCTTAACTAGGTAAGTGGGCACTCTGAATACCAGGAGATCTGCGTTGGCATGGATCAGAGTGGGCCTTATTTCACAATAATCTCTGCATAAAAAGGATGAAGAGGCTCAATCCACTGAACCAGGCTTGTGGGTGCTCTAAATGCCTGGATTTTTGCCTGAGGATGGAGCAGAAAAAGCCTCACTTCACCATTGTCTATTTCCTTGAAGGGTGGGGTGATTCTGGCTGCTGTTCCAGGCAAGTGGGTGCTCTGGATTTCTGAATGCCTGGATTTCTGCCTGGGGACGGAGTAGTGAGGCCCCTGTGGCACCATAATCTCAGGGGTGCAGGCTGGGGCACTCAGCAATGACACACGCTGACTGGTTTCAGCTTGCCAAGCTGGCCCTGGCTACAAGTCTCATTGCACAGGAAAACCATAGGTGTAGTAGCTCTCCACCTGCTCCAGGACTGCAATGGGGTAGAGCACAATTGTAATGCCTACTGCTGATACATTTGCCACAGTTCTAGCTGTAGAGGCCCATGCCCCAATCCAGAGCAAGCTCTCCAGTCTTCGGATAAAGATTAAAATGCTTGTGTGGCTATGCTGTTGGGTTGACAAAGAATGGCTGACTTTGTATTCACCTGGATGATAAATAGTGTCCTGCTCTTGGTGCAAGGTCTGGGAAGATGCCTGATGCTTTCCCCAGTGTTTTTTCCTCTCAGTGCCTCCATGCTTCTCCCCAAGTTAGCTCCAGGACTTGGGAGAAACAAAGTGCTATTATTTGGCCTAGGTTGCTTGGATCCCCAGTGGAAAGGTGAGTCACAAGAGGAGACTCTCTGCTTCTCCCATGTATTGGGGCTTCAATCACTTTTATCAGCTGTTTGCTATCACAGGGGCTGTTTGCCCACATTCTCCTCACCAAGTTGGGGTGTCCTTCACAATTCTGGTGGATTCTTATTTTCCTTCTCAAATTAACACACACAGAATTTATCTTTATGCACTTTCTTGTTATTTCTACATAGCTAAGTCATGCTAAAAGACTCAAATCCACCCTCTGGAAGAAAACTTTAAAGTTAATTTTAACTTTGAAAGTTTTATCGCAAGGACAAAAAACCAAACACCGCATGTTCTCACTCACAGGTGGGAATTGAACAATGAGAACACTTGGACACAGGAAGGGGAACATCACACACCAGGGCCTGTTGTGGGGTGGGGGAGGGGGGAGGGATAGCATTAGGAGATATACCTAATGCTAAATGACGAGTTAATGGGTGCAGCACACCAACATAGCACATGTATACATATGTAACAAACCTGCACATTGTGCACATGTACCCTAGAACTTAAAGTATAATAAAAATATATTTTAAAAAAAAGTTTTCTGTTTTGCTGTTAATTTTCATTCATCTTGTTTGCTAAACCTAAAGTAGATGTGGTAGAAAAGGAGCTGGGTTGTATTCACCATGGTATAAAGCTGTCGAATAACTATTGTCATAGTGCCATAGCATTTCTTTGAAGTAATAAGAATTTTAAATAGGTTATTTTTTTTGGTGTCAGTGTTGTCAGAGAGAAAAATTTTCCCTTATTGTTTTTAATGCTTTGTCTTTCCTGCATTTCTTAGACCCCATGTTTTGTTTTTGTGTTTTCCTTTCATAATTTATTTAGTGTTAAAGGATCAAATTTATTGTTTGCTCAAAGACAAGTGATATGGTTTGGCCCTGTGTCGACATCCAAATCTCATCTCGAATTGTAATCACCATGTGTCAGGGGAAGGACCAAGAGGGAGGTGACTGGATCATGGGAGTGGGTTTCTTTTATGCTGTTCTTGTGATAGTGAGTGAGTTCTCGTAAGATCTGATGATTTAGAAGTGTGACACTTCCCCCCCAACTCTCTCTCTCCTCCCACCATGTAAGAATTGCCTTGCTTCCCATTTAGCTTTCACCATGATTGTAAGTTTCCTAGGCCTCCCAACCCATCTGGAACTGTGAGTCAATTAAACCTCTTTTCTTTATACATTACCCAATTTCAGGTAGTTCTTTATAGTAGTGTGAAAATGAACTAACTTAGCAAGGAAATAGATCGTTTATTGCTCTTTGTTTGGATTTTGAATTCCTTTCTTAGATGTCACAAGGCAAGTGGATGGTCACAGATGCAGTAAAAGTCTCCATTTTACCCATCTTCAAGACTAAAACTCAGGGCTAGGTTGGTGGCTAACATTTAAGTCAGCATTTGTTGGTTCTAAATTGGTTCGTTCACTTGTATTTCCTAGATATTTAATTTTCCTCTGGTTCATATCATTTTGATCTTAGAAACAACTTTAGAAAGAGTACTTCTCTTAAATCTCAATAATGACATGCATACTCAACAGGATCCAAGGGAGAGACAATTCATTTTAGTTAATGACTCATACATAATTTCTTATTCCAACACTGATCATTTTCTTTAACTGAATCCATAAGTACTCTTTATTGTTTTCAGTTGCAAAATAATCACCTTGTTTTGACCTAAACAGATGATTTCTCACAATTTATTTTATGATAATGTGGAATCTACATTTCAGTTTAAGTGTTTATATCTATCTTAAGTGCTCTATACCTGAAAACATATTGTTTTGTATGTTGTTAAAACAAATAATGAGTAACAACTGATAAATATAATAACCTAGTAACTGTGCAAATTGAAAGCACACATCTAACTTGCTATCACAGAGTGGTTTCAACACTGAATTCTAAATACTTGTAATAATAATAGTAATAATAGATGTTATAAATAGAGTTTGTGAGGTGATTTTTTGCAACATTAAATATGATATTTGAATTCTTACTCCTAAAGAGTTTAAAATTTAAACTTTTTTGATATACACAGAATTCCATTTATATAATCACTTTTAATCATGTAAGTATTATATTATGATCTTAAGTCTTTAGAGTCCCTCACCATTACTCATTCTCTGTACATCTGATTTTGCTAGTGAATCTGGTTTTCTTAAGACAAAGCAGTGCTCACTTACAAGAGTAATAGCACAATAGTATTAAATGAGACTAAAATAGAACAGACAATACTGTTATTATTTAGATTCGTACCAACCTTAATAAGACTGAAAGTTTAAATGTTCAAGTAGTTCTTGAATGGTATACTTTCCTAGTTTTAATGTATTGACAGAAACTGCTATAGATTACAAAATTATTCACCTTGGACTAATCTTCCACTCTAATCTTGTCAAATATCTCCTTCCTTAAGGGTAGTTCAAACACTTCTCCCTTTGCAATGCTCTCCCTGACTGCCCTGTACAGACATAATGCTTTGTCTTCTCCCCATTCTTTCGTTACCTATACTCATATCAGCACTTTTCATTGTGGCAATTTACACAAAATTTATTTTTCCACTCACTGGACTGTAATCACTTTAAGAGCAAAGATCATGGCTTTTCTAATATAAGCAGAGTGTTGGCTGTTTGGTTCCTATCAAATAAATATGTGTATATAAAGACCTTATGTTGAAAAATCACCAGTGAGAATCCATTTAGACTACTTATGACTCTGATCAGGCCTAGAAATAGAACCACTGAAATTAATTGCAACTCTCAACTTTATATCTTTTGTTGTGAAACAGTTAAATTTGATTGTATTGTATCAGATTTATATGATATTCATTGGCTTCCAGCAAAGTCTCTTATTGCTATTTGAGCACATGAATTCCTGAAACACACTTGGAATACTCAGAATGACTTGATGTATTGCAGGTAGCTTCCATCCCTCCTCTATACCTAGAACTATTAAATTAATTTTTAAATGCCACTTTGGAACATAGTTTTACTGACTGCTTACACAATTTTAGTAGATAATGTGCATTGCCTTCTTATTTTCCTCTTTAGGTATCACTCCTAAATTTCTCCTTCCATAAAATTTTATGAGAAGGAAATTGTGGAAAAATATACAAATATTTGGACTAATACACTTCTAAATAACTATCAACGAAAGAATAAATCAAAATGGAAATAGAGGTTATTTTGAATTAAATGAAAATGAAAATATATCAAAATTTCGTGGTTTGCAGCTAATGCAATACTTAGAGGAAAATTCAAATACTTGCATTAGAAAAAGAGAAAAGTTTTGAGACAACAAATAACCTCAATGTACACCTTAAAAAAGAAACAAAGAAAAGCAAATAAAGCCCAAATAGAAGAGAGAGAATAATAAAGATAATTACAATAATGGAAAACATACAAGCAATAGAAAAAGTTAATAATATAACAAACTTGTGTAAAAAAGACAGAAATGGAATGATCTCTAACAAATCAGAAAGAAAGAAAAAATACGCACATTACCAATCCAGTAATGAGAGAGATTATGTTATTATGGCTTCTATAGATATTAAAATGATAATAGAGAATATTAAAAAAACATTATGTCAATAAAGTGGAAAATTTTGATGAATTAAGCAAATTTCTTGATACACAGAAACTAATAAAACTTAAGAAAAAATAGATAGCCTGAGTAGTCTTGTATCTATTATAGAAATGAAAAGTTTAATTAAAAACATTTCCACAAAGAAACTTTTAGGCCCTGAAAGCTTCGCTAGTGTATTGTACCTAACATTTAAGGAAGAAATAATACCAATTCTATACAAATGCTTTGAGAAAACTGACAAGGAAGAACTACCCCCAGTTCACTTTGAGAGTAGCATTACTCTGATTGATAGAGAAATCAAACAAATATGTTACAAGAAAGGAAAACTAAAGGCTAGTATCTATTATGTTATAGATGCAAAATTTGTTTTTTAATTTTTGACAAAATGAACCTGGTAATATATAAGTACATTATGACCAAATGACATCTGACCCTGGAACACAGGTTGTTTTAGCATTTGAAAATTAATCAATATAATTTATCATATTAATAGACTAAAGCCCAAAAAGAGACTATGGTATCTCATTAGATGCAGAGATACTATTTATCCAAATACCATATCTGTTTCTTTGAGTTTGGTGGGGAAGGATGGAGGGGGGAGCAACTCTCCCTCCTCTCTCACTGATAAAACCCATCTCACCCTCTCTCAGCAATGAAACCCAAAACAACAACTCAGCAAATAGAGAACTTCCACAACCTATAGAGATATCTGTAGAAAACTTAAAGCTAACATCATATTTAATGGTGAAAGATTAAATGCTTTCCCCCTAAGATCAGAAACAAGGCAAGACTATCTACTCTCACCCGTGTCTATTTAACACTCGACAGGTGGTTATACCCAGTGCAATAAGACACGTGAAAAAAAGAATGTGAATAAAACTGTGTTCAAAGAGGACATGATCATCTGTGTAGAATCCTATGGAAGCTATAAGAAAGCTCCTAGAACTTATAAGGAATTTTAACAAGCCTGGGGGATATAACATCAAGTACAAAAACTAATTTTATTTTTATTTTTAAAAATATTTTAACTTTTATTTTAGGTTCAGGACTATATTTGCAGGTTTGTTATATAGTAAACTTGTGACTTGGAGGTTTGGTTTACAGGTAATTTTGTCACCTGGGGACTAAGCATATTACCTAACAGTTTTCTTTTTTTCTGATCTCTCCCTTTTCTCACCCTTCACCCTCAGGTAGGCTCCAATGTCTGTTGTTCCTCTCTTTTTGTCCCTGTATTCTCATTACTTAGCTCCCACTTATAGGTGAGAACATGCAGTATTTGGTTTTCTGGTCCTAAATTAGTTTGCTAAAGACAATGGTTTCCAGTTCCATCTATGTTCCTGCAAAGGATGTGATCTCATTCTCAAAAATGAATTTTATAATTATATATTGGAACAAAGCATTTAGAATTAGAAATGAAAATTACAATACCATTTATAATAGCATCAGTAAATATAAAATATTTAATGATATATCTGACAAAATATGTTTAATACTAATACACTGAAAACTACCAAAAATTGTTGAAATGAGAGACATACATAATCAGAGGTATACCATGTTTATCGATCAGAAGTTAGTAATATTAATAAAGACTTCAGTTCTCTCCAACTGTATCTATATATATAATGTAATACCAATCAAAATCCCAGAAGAACTTTTTAAATAAATCAACAAGGCAATTAAAAATTCATATGGTAATGCCAAGGAAATAAACACGCTACAGCAACTTTTTTTTAAATTTTTTATTATTATACTTTAGGTTTTAGGGTACATGTGCACAATGTGCAGGTTTGTTACATATGTATCCATGTGCCATGCTGTTTTGCTGCACCCATTAATTTATTGCGGCACTATTCACAATAGCAAAGAGTTGGAACCAACCCAAATGTCCAACTTTCTTTTTTTATGACTTAATACTTTTAGAAATTTAATATGTTGTATTACCACTATTGAACAGAATACTTAAAAATGGTTAACACGGTTAATTTTATGTTATGTGTATATTATCACAATAATTTTTTTAAATTTTATTATTAAAGTTTTAGGGTACATGTGCACAACGTGCAGGTTTGTTACATATGTATACATGTGCCATGTTGGTGTGCTGCACTAATTAACTCGTCATTTAGCATTAGGTATATATCCTAATGCTGTCCCTCCCCCCTCCCCCCACCCCACAACAGTCCCCAGAGTGTGATGTTCCCCTTCCTGTGTCCATGTGTTCTTATTGTTCAATTCCCACCTATGAGTGAGAACATGTGGTGTTTGACTTTTTGTCCTTGTGACAGTTTGCTGAGAATGATGGTTTCCAGTTTCATCCATGTCCCTACAAAGGACATGAACTCATCGTTTTTATGGCTCCATAGTATTCCATGGTGTATATGTGCCACATTTTCTTAATCCAGTCTATCATTGATGGACATTTGGGTTGGTTCCAAGTCTTTGCTATTGTGGATAGTGCCACAGTAAACATACATGTGCATGTGTCTTTACAGCAGCATGATTTATAATCCTTTGGGTATATACCCAGTAATGGGATTGCTGGGTCAAATGGTATTTCTAGTTCTAGATCCCTGAGGAATTGCCACACTGACTTCCACAATGGTTGAACTAGTTTACAGTCCCACCAGCAGTGTAAAAGTGTTCCTATTTCTCCACATTCTCTCTAGCACCTGTTGTATCCTGACTTTTTAATGATGGCCATTCTAACTGGTGTGAGATGGTATCTCATTGTGGTTTTGATTTGCATTTCTCTGATGGCCAGTGATGATGAGCATTTTTTCATGTGTTTTTTGGCTGCATAAATGTCTTCTTTTGAGAAGTGTCTGTTCATATCCTTCACCCACTTTTTGATGGGGTTTTTTCTTGTAAATGTGTTTAAGTTCATTGTAGATTCTGGATATTAGCCCTTTGTCAGACGAGTGGGTTGTGAAAATTTTCTCCCATTCTGTAGGTTGCCTGTTCACTCTGATGGTAGTTTCTTTTTCTGTGCAGAAGCTCTTTAGTTTAGTGAGATCCCATTTGTCAATTTTGGCTTTTGTTGCCATTGTTTTTGGTGTTTTAGACATGAAGTCCTTGCCCATGCCTATCTCCTGAATGGTATTGCCTAGGTTTTCTTCTAGGGTTTTTATGGTTTTAGTACTAACATTTAAGTCTTTAATCCATCTTGAATTAATTTTTGTATAAGGTGTAAGGAAGGGATCCAGTTTCAGCTTTCTACATATGACTAGCCATTTTTCCCAGCACCATTTATTAAATAGGGTATCCTTTCCCCATTGCTTGTTTTTGTCAGGTTTGTCAAAGATCAGATAGTTGTAGATACGCGGCATTATTTCTGAGGGCTCCGTTCTGTTCCATTGGTCTATATCTCTGTTTTGGTACCAGTACCATGCTATTTTGGTTACTGTAGCCTTGTAGTATAGTTTGAAGTCAGGTAGCGTGATGCCTCCAGCTTTGTTCTTTTGGCTTAGGATTGACTTGGCAATGTGGGCTCTTTTTTGATTCCATATGAACTTTAATTTTTTTCCAATTCTGTGAAGAAAGTCATTGGTAGCTTGATGGGGATGGCATTGAATCTATAAATTACCTTGGGCAGTATGGCATTTTCATGATATTGATTCTTCCTACCCATGAGCATGGAATGTTCTTCCATTTCTTTGTATCCTCTTTTATTCATTGAGCAGTGGTTTGTAGTTCTCCTTGAAGAAGTCCTTCACATCCCTTGTAAGTTGGATTCCTAGGTATTTTGTTCTCTTTGAAGCAATTGTGAATGGGAGTTCACTCATGATTTGGCTCTCTGTTTGTCCGTTATTGGTGTATAGGAATGCTTGTGATTTTTGCACATTGATTTTGTATCCTGAGACTTTGCTGAAGTTGCTTACCAGCTTAAGGAGATTTGGGGCTGACACGATGGGGTTTTCTTTTTTTTTTTTT
>NW_026652276.1:33159469-33196051 GCF_009828535.3 Hylobates moloch | reverse complement strand
GGGGGGGTGCCTCCCAGTTAGGCTGCTTAGGGGTGAGGGACCCACTTTAGGAGGCAGTCTGTCCGTTCTCAGATCTCCAGCTGCGTGCTGGGAGAACCACTACTCTCTTCAAAGCTGTCAGTCAGACAGGGGCATTTAAGTCTGTGGAGGTTCTTTGCTGAGTTTTTGTTTGTCTGTGCCCTGCCCCCAGAGGTGGAGCCTACAGAGGCAGGCAGGCCTCCTTGAGCTATGGTGGGCTCCACCCAGTTCGAGCTTCCTGGCTGCTTTGTTTACCTAAGCAAGCCTGGGCAATGGCGGGCGCCCCTCCCCCAGCCTCGCTGCCGCCTTGCAGCTTGATCTCAGACTGCTGTGCTAGCAATCAGCGAGACTCCGTGGGCATAGGACCCTCCGAGCCAGGTGCGGGATACAATCTCCTAGTGTGCCGTTTTCCAGGCCCGTTGGGAAAGCGCAGTATGAGGGTTGGACTGACCCGATTTTCCAGGTGCCGTCTGTTACCCCTTTCTTTGACTAGGAAAGGGAACTCCCTGACCCCTTGCGCTTCCCGAGTGAGGCAGTGCCTCGCCCTGCTTCAGCTCGCGCACAGTGCGCTTCACTGACTGTCCTGCACCCACTGTTTGGCACTCCCTAGTGAGATGAAACCGGTACCTCAAGCAGAAATGCAGAAATCACCAGTCTTCTGTGTCGCTCGGGCTGGGAGCTGGAGACCGGAGCTGTTCCTATTCGGCCATCTTGGCTCGTATGTCCACGATGGGGTTTTCTAAACATACAATCATCACATCATCTGCAAACAGGGACAATTTGACTTCCTCTTTTCCTAATTGAATACCCTTTATTTCTTTCTCCTGCCTAATTGCCCTGGCATGAATTTCCAACACTGTGTTGAATAGGAGTGGTGAGAGAGGGCATCCCTGTCTTGTGCCAGTTTTCAAAGGGAGTGCTTCAAGTTTTTGCCCATTTAGTATGATATTGGCTGTGGGTTTTGCATACATAGCTCTTATTATTTTTAGATACATCCTATCAATACCTAATTTATTGAGAGTTTTTAGCATGAAGGGCTGTTGAATTTTGTCAAGGCCTTTTCTGCATCTATTGAGATAATCGTGGTTTTTGTTTTTGTTTCTATTTCTATGCTGGATTACATTTATTGATTTTTGTACGTTGAACCAGACTTGCATCCCAGGGATGAAGCCCACTTGATCATGGTGGATAAGCTTTTTGATGTGTTGCTGGATTCGGTTTGCCAGTATTTTATTGAGGATTTTTGCATTGATGTTCATCAGGGATGTTGGTCTAAAATTCTCTGTTTTTGTTGTGTCTCTGCCAGACTTTGGTATCAGGATGATGCTGGCCTCATAAAATGAGTTAGGGAGGATTCCTTCTTTTTCTATTGATTGGAATCGTTTCAAAAGGAATGGTACCAGTTCCTCCTTGTACCTCTGGTAGAATTCGGTTGTGAATCCATCTGGTCCTGGACTTTTTTTGTTGGTAAGCTATTAATTATCGCCTCAATTTCAGAACCTGTTATTGGTCTATTAAGAGATTCAACTTCTTCCTGGTTTAGTCTTGGAAGGGTGTATTTGTCGAGGAATTTATCCATTTCTTCTGGATTTTCTAGTTTATTTGCATAGAGGTATTTATATTATTCTCTGATGGCAGTTTGTATTTCTGTAGGAACAGTGGTGATATCCCATTTATCATTTTTTTATTGAGTCTATTTGATTCTTCTCTCTTCTTTATTAGTCTTGCTTTAGCAGTCTATCAATTTTGTTAATCTTTTCAAAAAACTAGCTCCTGGATTCATTGATTTTTTGAAGGGCTTTTTGTGTCTCTATCTCCTTCAGTTCTGCTCTGATCTTGGTTATTTCTTGCCTTCTGCTAGCTTTTGAATGTGTTTGCTCTTGCTTCTCTAGTTCTTTTAATTGTGATGTTAGAGTGTCAACTTTAAATCTTTCCTGCTTTCTCTTGTGGGCACTTAGTGCTATCAATTTCCCTCTACACACTGCTTTGAATGTGTCCTAGAGATTCTGGTATGTTGTGTCTTTGTTCTCGTTGGTTTCAAAGAACGTCTTTATTTCTGCCTTCGTTTCGTTATGTACCCAGTATTCATTCAGGAGCAGGTTGTTCAGTTTCCATGTAGTTGAGCGGTTTCGAGTGAATTTCTTAATCCTGAGTTCTAGTTTGATTGCATTGTGGTCTGAGAGACAGTTTGTTATAATTTCTGTTCTTTTACATTGGCTGAGGAGTGCTTTATTTCCAACTATGTGGTCAATTTTGGAATAGGTGCAGTGTGGTGCTGAAAAGAATGTATATTCTGTTGATTTGGGGTGGAGAGTTTTGTAGATGTCTATTAGGTCTGCTTGGTGCAGAGCTGAATTCAATTCCTGGATATCCTTTTTAACTTTCTGTCTTGTTGATCTGTCTAATGTTGACAGTGGGGTGTTAAAGTCTCCCACTATTATTGTGTGGGAGTCTAAGTCTCTTTGTAGGCCTCTAAGGACTTGCTTTATGAATCTGGGTGCTCCTGTATTGGATGTGTATATATTTAGGATAGTTAGCTCTTCTTGTTGAATTGATCCCTTTACCATTATGTAATGGCCTTCTTTGTCTCTCTTGATCTTTGTTGGTTTAAAGTCTGTTTTATCAGAGACTAGGATTGCAACCTCTGCCTTTTTTTGTTTTCCATTCGCTTGGTAGATCTTCCTCCCTCCCTTTATTTTGAGCCTATGTGTGTGTCTGCACGTGAGATGGGTCTGCTGAATACAGCTCACTGATGGGTCTTGACTCTTTATCCAATTTGCCAGTCTGTGTCTTTTAATTGGAGCATTTAGCCCATTTACATTTAAGGTTAATATTTTTATGTGTGAATTTGATCCTGTCATTATGATGTTAGCTGGTTATTTTGTTCATTAGTTGATGCAGTTTCTTCCTAGCATTGATGGTCTTTACAATTTGGCATGTTTTTGCAGTGGCTGGTACCGGTTGTTCCTTTCCATGTTTAGTGCTTCCTTCAGTCGCTCTTGTAGGGCAAGCCTGGTGGTGACAAAATCACTCAGCGTTTGCTTGTCTGTAAAGGATTTTATTTCTCCTTCACTTATGAAGCTTAGTTTGGCTGGATATGAAATTCTGGGTTGAAAATTCTTTTCTTTAAGAATGTTGAATATTGGCCCCCACTCTCTTCTGGCTTGCAGAGTTTGTGTCAAGAGATGAGCTGTTAGTCTGATGGGCTTCCCTTTGTGGGTAACCCGACCTTTCTCTCTGGCTGCCCTTAACATTTTTTCCTTCATTTCAACTTTGGTGAATGTGACAATTATGTGTCTTAGAGTTGCTCTTCTCGAGGAGTATCTTTGTGGCATTCTAGGTATTTCCTGAATTTCTATTTGGCCTGTCTTGCTAGGTTGGGGAAGTTCTCCTGGTGATATCCTGAAGAGTGTTTTCCAACTTGGTTCCATTTTCCCCATCACTTTCAGGTACACCAATCAGACATAGATTTGGTCTTTTCACATACTCTCATATTTCTTGGAAGCTTTGTTCATTTCTTTTTACTCTTTTTTCTCTAAACTTCTCTTCTTGCTTCATTTCATTCATTTGATCTTCAATCACTGATACCCTTTCATTCAGTTGATCGAATCGGCTACTGAACCTTGTGCATTCATCACGTGGTTCTCATGCCATGCTTTTCAGCTCCATCAGGTCATTTAAGGACTTCTCTACACTGGTTATTCTAGTTAGCCATTCATGCAATCTTTTTTCAAGGTTTTTAGCTTCTTTGCGATGGGTTCGTACTTCCTCCTTTAGCTCAGAGAAGTTTGATCATCTGAAGCCTTCTTCTCTCAACTCGTCAAAGTCATTCTCCATCCAGCTTTGTTCCGTTGCTGGCAAGGAGTTGTGTTCCTTGGAGGGGGAGAGGTGCTCTGATTTTTAGAATTTTCAGCTTTTCTGCTCTGTTTTTTCCCCATCTTTGTGGTTTTATCTACCTTTGGACTTCGATGATGGTGATGTACAGACGGGATTTTGGTGTGGTTGTCCTTTCTGTTTGCTAGTTTTCCTTCTAACAGTCAGGACCCTCAGCTGCA
Organism: Hylobates moloch; assembly: GCF_009828535.3. Taxonomy (NCBI): domain Eukaryota; kingdom Metazoa; phylum Chordata; class Mammalia; order Primates; family Hylobatidae; genus Hylobates; species Hylobates moloch. The sequence goes on along the minus strand of NW_026652276.1, from coordinate 33,191,978 downwards.
GGTCTGTTGGAGTTTCCTGGAGGTCCACTACAGACGCTGTTTGCCTGGGTATCAGCAGCAGAGGCCATTCCTTCTGAAACTATTCCAAACAATAGAAAAGGAGGGAATCCTCTCTAACTCATTTTATGAGGCCAGCATCATCCTGATACCAAAGCCTGGCAGAAACTGAACATAAAAATAGAATTTTAGACCAATATCCCTGTTGAACATCAATGCAAAAATCCTCAATAAAATACTGGCAAACCGAATCCAGCAGCACATCAAAAAGCTTATACACCATGATCAAGTGGGCTTCATCCCTGGGATGCAAGGCTGGTTCAACATACGCAAATCAATAAATGTAATGCAGCATAGAAACAGAACCAAAGACAAAAAAACCCACATTATTATCTCAATAGATGCAGAAAAGGCCTTTGACAAAATTCAACAGCCCTTCATGCTAAAAACTATCAATAAATTAGGTATTGATGGGATGTATCTAAAAATAATAAGAGCTATTTATGACAAACCCACAGCCAATATCATACTGAATGGGCAAAAACTGGAAGCATTCCCTTTGAAAACTGGCACAAGACAGGGATGCCCATCCCATTACTGGGTATATACCCAAAGGATTATAAATCATGCTGCTATAAAGACACATGCACACATATGTTTACTGCGGCACTATTCACAATAGCAAAGACTTAGAACCAATCCAAATGTCCATCAATGATGGACTGGATTAAGAAAATGTGGCACATGTGTACCATGGAATACTATGCAGCCATAAAAAATGGTGCGTTCACATCCTTTGTAGGGACATGGATGAAGCTGGAAACCATCATTCTGAGCAAACTATCGCAAGGACAAAAAACCAAACACCTCATATTCTCACTCATAGGTGGGAATTGAACAATGAGAACACTTGGACACAGGAAGGGGAACATCACACACTGGGGCCTGTTGTGGGGTGGGGGAGGGGGAGGGATAGCATTAGGAGATATACCTAATATAAATGACGCGTTAATGGGTGCAACATACAAACATGGCACATGTATACATATGTAACAAACCTGCACGTTGTGCACATATACCCTAGAACTTAAGGTATAATAAATATATATGTATATATATGGAAAAGAAAGAAGCTGAAACAGAGGAGGATGCTGATTAGGTAGCCAGAAGCCATTCTGTGTAACATGCATCCATTTTGTTAGACGCATTGCTTTAGTCTTTGCATCCCATTCTCTGTTTTTAATATGGTAACTCTTGTCTTCTGTTAATAACAGCGAATATTTTGCACTTCAAAGAGGCATTCATACTGTCTTCACTCCTGAGCTGTCATTGAGATAACTCCAAAGAATCAAAATGAAAATACACTATAAAAATATAGTAGAAAAACTCAATATTTATTTATTGAGCAAAAAGCTTACCTTTCCAAGGTTATTTTTCTTTTATGGACATGTGAGCTCTTAAAAAATAATTTGACAAGTAGAAGTGTTTTGACTGACACCAGCTTACTTCTTTCTGCTCAAATTGAGAGGTAAAATACATGCAAAAATATTCCCAATTCACTTGTCTGTCATACACAATAGGAATATTACATTACAGCACAACCATTATAAGATGTTCCAAAAATATGTTATTATAGACTGTTGGAGCAAGATAGCAAACCCAGTTAAATTCTGCAGATGTGTTTATGTACCAGAGCCAAAGCACTTAGGACTCCAAATCAGTAGGTTCCAATGCTTAATCCCAAGACCAGTGGCATCACCATCACGAGGGAACTAGTTAGAAATGCAATTCTTAGGCCCTATCCCAGCCCCACTGAATCAGGATCTCTGAGGGTAAGGTTCAGAAATCTGTTTCATCTAACTCTCTAGGGGATTCTAATGCACCCTGAAGGGTGAGAATCCCTGACCTAGACACTCTCACCACTAAAGAGTATGAGCCAAAGGCAGAAGCAAATACCTTCCAGGCCTGCCACAGAGGGGTGTGTGTGTGTGTGTGTGTGCGTGTGTGTGCGCGCGCGTCTATGTGTGTACACACATATCTCAGGAAGAATTTTCTCCAGTGATTTTACACTTCTGAAGCAATTTTGAAAGATTATTTCTAAACGTCACCCATTTCATTTGGCCAACATTGTTGATTTTCCAATTAAGGGAAAATATGGATTCCTTAAGACCCCATTAGCTTATCTATATTTAACCTGTCCAACTCTAATAACCATATCTATTTAATATTTTCTCTCCCCTTTAAAATTTATTAATCCTTTTATCCTTCCTAATCACCTATCACTTCACAAAAAAGGTTTTTTGTTTTGTTTTTTAGCCAATGATACCTAATTGCTGTCTGGAAGATAAACCTCTTTCCATTTTCAGACACAAAAAGAAGTTGCTCTAGGTCTATTCATAGTTGTAAGCTCATATATGACTGAGTAGTTCTAGTTTCTACGCTATTATTTTCTCCTGTAATTATAATTTGAGAAGTTCACTGGCTTTCACATTGTGGGTTCATTATAGCCATTTACTTTATTCATTTTAATTTATTTTTACCTTTAGTTTTCTTGTTAAAAATAGTCAATGTTTCCTTCCAATTATTTTTCAGTAGCAAATACAGCATACATAATTGATGACTGCAAATGAATTAATTTGTCATAATTAGCATTAATGTCAGCAGATAGCATGTGTGGAGTGTTCACTATATTCTTAGTACTTTAATACTCTGCTAAGAACATTGCAAGAATAATCACCTTTAATGTCATGATTTTTTTATTACCTATAAAAAAACAACCGTATGTGCTATTGATATGTGTACTCTCAAATCTAGATTTGAACTATTGTTTTAATGACTCCCAAGAAAGGGAGCAACTGCACCATGACTTAGAGTACTTACTGACTCAATTTTTGTGATATCTTAGAACCATTTTATAAATAACATGGAAATTCTGTCTCATTATTTTCAATCCATATCTTCCTTCTTACCCCAAACTATAGCACCCAGTGTGGTGACTACCTAATTACATAATCTTGGCTCCAACAATGTTTGACTCTTTTCAGGAATCAGATTAACCTTTAAAGGAATGTATCTTATCTTTCTTACAATCATTTGTACTAAGGTGAGAATGCTTTCAAAATGTGAAGGTTAATATTTACATAGCATTTCATTAGAAAAGAAGCAGAGCAGAGTGGCTCAGCATGTGGGCTTGAGAGTCACACAGCTTGAGTACTAACTAGGTTTTTCTCTTCCACAGCAATTCAGAAACATCTCTGTGGGTGTTTCTTCCTCCATAAAATGGACATATTACCTACTCTTATGGTTTGGCTGTGTCTCCACCCAAATCTCATCTTGAATTATAGCTCCCACAATTCCCACATGTTGTGGGAGGAACCCAGTGGGAGGTAACTGAATCATAGGGGCAGACCTTTCCCATGCTGTTCTCCAGATAATGAATAAGTCTCATGAGATCTGATGGTTTTATAAGGAGGAGTTTCCCTGCCAAGTTCTCTCTTACCTGCCAGCAGGTAATCTGTGACTTGCTCCTCCTTGCCTTCCACCATGATTGCGAGGCCTCCCCAGCCATGTGGAACTATGAGTCAATTAAACCTCTTTTCCTTATAAATTACCCAGCCTCAGGTATGACTTTATCAGCAGTGTGAAAACAGACTAATACACCTACCTTACAAGGTTGCCATGAGGATGAGATGACACAGAAGATGTTAATGGGTCCCCACAGCATCTGGCAAACAGCAAATACTCAATATATGGCAGATTTCTTGTGAGTCTGTGTGTGTGTGTGTATGTGTGTAGTGTGTTGTATTAAATTCTTAGCATGAGAATTTAATATAACTCGATTGGATTGTCTTATCCTCTCATACTTCCAAAATCGTTCTGCCTTGCCAGACATGTTCTTTGACTTTTGGAATAAAAGATCACAAATGTGTGAAGGGGAGTACATGAAAGTGTGAACAGAAGTGCATAAAACAAAGATGGTAGAGGAATGAGGACTGAGGAGCCTTAGAGTTGGAGATAGAATCTGAATGGAGGAGATCAAGAAGGGCATTGGATGGGTAGAGAAGAGAGGGTACTTGAATTAGTGTTACTGGGGTCCTGTCTTCTCCAGGAGATAACAGTAAAGATCTTGAGTTATTTTGAAATTAGTTTTAGTAACATGGACTATTTTCCTCTATCAGACCAACATTTTTCTTAATAGACAGGGAATGTAGTTTCAGTTTTCCTTTAGTAATGACAGAGGTGTGCGGACACAGCCCAATTTCTGAGTTCTTATTTATAACACAGTGAAAATGATTTCCTGAAGTGAGAAATTCAAAGTAAGCTCTCTATATTTATAATTTAATAAACAGCATGATTTATATATCTGACCAAACTTAATAATTGTATTATTTAGCTTTAAAAAATGTGCCCTAAATCTCAGAAGGAATGCTGATTTTTAGAAGCACCTTTATATGATTTGATGTTTCTTGTTCCCCAAAGATATTTCCATTAGTGGTATAACATTCCACAGGTGTTAGGTTTTGTTTGTAATTTATGCATAAGAAATGAAAACAAGCAAAAGGATATTTCCAGCTTTTGGATTTATTAATTTTGTTCTCTAACAACCTAAGCTTTCTTTGTCATATGGGTATGTGTGTTTAACTGACATAGGCATGACTAGGGATGTTCATAAATCATAGTACCCTGTCCCTAAAAATCAGAAAAATTGGGAAGTTGATAGGAATTTTTGTCTCACTATAAGTAGAAAGTAGTTGAATGACTGGGTTAGCCCAGCTTTGTATAATTAATCCCAAGGAACCACAATGTAAATAAATTATTTAAAAATCAGGACTATATATTTAATGTGAAATCTTATTTCTCCAGATATGTGATTAGTAATAAAAGACATCCTGTTTCCAAAGATGTTTCCTTGTTCAAAATCAACCTAAAGTTTTTAAAATCCACATAAAACAATAGCACATGTAAATTAAGTCTACTTTTCTTTCTGTGTCATGCAGATAGCAAGCAGTGATAGGTATTAACTACACAGATAGCAGATATTAACTACACAGGTGTCTGATATTTGTCATACAGAGCAACTGAAGAAAAGGAAAGCAAAGCAGGTAGAGGGACATGTATTCAGCTTCCAATATGGATCAGGTTTTGTGTTTGATGTCATTATATACATTATACACATTAATTCTCCAAAAAATCCCCAAAGCTAAATTCAGCTTTCCTAGAGCATAATGTAAATGAAACTACACAGATTGTACTCCTTTGGGTCTTTTTCTTTTCACTCTGAATAATTTTGCTCTCATAACCTCATAGAAAACAGTAAGTCATTCTTTTTAATAAAAATTAGTGTCAGGATCTGAAACCAAACTTGTCAATTTTCTAAATTTATGCTCTTTTTATCCTTACTACAGGGACAAAAAGCTAATGCATGACAAATCTATGATCCTTTAAGAAATAAGGATAACAAAACATACCAAAAAAGTCTCAACAGCACTGATAATCCTATTAAGAAAATTAAAATCAGATATTACCACTTACCTAGTAGATTGGTAAAAAGGAAAGTCTCAACAAAGCAAGTTTGGACAAGAATGTTGACAACAGAAACTCATATCTGCTGGTGATAATATAAATTAGTAGAGTCGTTTTGAAAACATTTTGGCATTATCTGGAAAGTTGGAAGGTTTGCATATTCTGCAAACCAGCTACTTCACTGGTGGAGTATGTGTGTGTACCTTGGAGGAACTCTTGCATATGTAAACCACGATACTTGCAAAAGAATGTTATGGAAACATTATTTGCAATAGCCCAGAACAGAAATAGCTCTGAACTATCACAGTTCCGAACTGAAATTAATCTAAATGTCTATCAAGAGGAGATGTCTACAAATTGCTGTGTATTCACACAATCAAATTTTATGCAGTGATGAAAACAAATTTAGCACAGTTATATACAACAACATGAATGATTCTAATAAAAATGCTGATTTAGAGATCCTCCTGCAAAATCACTTCAATAAATAGTGCAAGACAAAATAAATTTAGGGGAAAAAATAAAACCAGCAATAGCAAAAATAGAAAGAGGAAAATTTCCCAACACATTTCAGGAAGTTAGAATAACCAATACAAAAATCAAATATCTATATCACCTATGAATATAGATGTAAAAACTCAAAATAAAATATTAAACATTAAATTAAGTAGTATATTGAAAGATTAATTTATTTTGAATGAGTTATGTTTATTCAAAAATTAAAAAGTTCAACATAAAAAGTCTATTATTCAATAAATAGATAAATGAAAAAAATCCCGATTAAAACTCTAAGCAAACCAGGATTAGAAGAACACTTCAATAACCTTATAAATTATATTTAACAGGAATCAGACAAACCAGTAAATGTGAACTATGTGAAGTAGTTCATCAAATTCAATAAGTTAGTGATTCCTGAAATCACCGTTTTGATTTAGCTAGCTAACTCAATAAGTGAAGGAATAAAATAGGAGGCATCAATATTGAAAAGAAAAAGATTACTGTAATTTAAATACCCCATTACCATTTTCCTCAAAAATTTAAAAGAAACAGGTAAAAATATTTTAGGACTAATAAGGAAGTTCATCAAAATGGTCTAATACAAAATATATACTTTTCTACATATTAATAAAAACCAACTTAAAAATAGAAGAGAAATTCCATTCAAAACAAAATCTATAAAATGCATGGGTCAAGGACAATTCAAAGGAGAGAGGTTAGTCTTTTCAGCAAATAATACAAGAACAATTGAACATCCACATGAAAAAAATAAATCTGGATGGGTACTTTACATGTAATTTAAAAATTAACTCAAAATGAATGAGAGACAAATGTAAAATGGGCTTCTTCTTTTTTTTTTTTTCGAGACGGAATTTGGCTCTTGTTGCTCAGGCTGGGTTTTGGCTCACCGCAACATCCGCCTCCCAGGTTCAAGCGATTCTCCTGCCTCAGCCTCCCAAGTAGCTGGGATTACAGGCATGCGCCACCATGCATTTGGGCTCATATATTTTAAAACTGCCTGCAAAGTTTGAACACCACTTCCTGGGACTTATTCCTAGAAATCAGTGATCTGGTTCTTTAATTTGTATTTCCCCCAGTATTCCTACCAGACAGAAAAAATGCCCATGGGAAACATAATATTTTTGGTTACATTACAACTCTACATTTGATAATGCTGCATACATATGTAATGTAGAATTACCCACAATAAGAATTTTATAATTAGCCTAGTAGCCATTCATGTGTGAGAGCAAATAAAAATGTCAATCTCAGGTTTGTAGATCTCAAAAATTTATCTTTTTCTTTAAAAAATAACAAATATACAGAAATAGTCAAATATTTACCTCAGGTACTTCTGAATCTAAACCAAAATCTTTAAAAATATAGTTTTCAAGAATTAGAGTTGAGCCATGAAATCAATCGAGTGTATAGACGTGGACATTGAAAACTATAAATCTGTTTCTAAAACAGATTTATATGACAACAACAATAATTTATAAGCAATGTAATTAAGAAGAAAATAAAATTAAGTGGTAAAGCTACTTCAAGGGACAAAGAAAAATATTGCTGTTTGCAGGTAATATGATTGTCCACATAGGGCAGCCAATAGAATCTCCTATAAGAATATTAAAACAAATAAAAGAATTCAGTAATTTGGCCAGATTAGAAATCAGTAGCAAACATCAATAACCTTTCTGAATTTAAGCAGTTACCAGTTAGAACATATAATCTAAACTACTATTAACAAAAGAAACAAACACAGCAAAAAATTTAAAACAGCTGTGTACTCCGTATATGAAAGACCGTGAAAGTGTACTTACTAAGTGACCAAAGAGGTCTTAATGAGTAGAAATAGAAAGCACAAATTTGAATATATGAATTGAATATTTAAAAGATGTTATTTTTTTCTAAAAATGAGTTAGGAATGGAAATATTTTTAATCAAAATTTTAAAATAATTTCTTTTTAAAAATACTCAATGTTTCTAAACTTCACCTGGAAGAATAAGTAGGTAAAAGAATATAATAGGAAACTTTGTAACAAGAAAAGGATAAGAAACTTGCTTTACCACATATTAAAATACATTATAAAACAACCATTAAAACTGTAGTTCTAGCCAAGAATCTATAAATAGATTAATGTTTTAAAATAGAAATAATTAAATTCTAGCAGGTATAATAGGGAGAATTTTGCATATACGAAAAAATCACTGGACATCAAAGAAAAAGAGCATGGATAATTGCATAAATGGCAATAAAAATTGACTTAAATTTGTAAAAAGACCTTATTTATAGCTAAATTTCTTACAAGAGCTATTTATACTCACAGCCCCAATTTCTCTCCTCCACCCCAATGAAGTTGCCCTTGTCAAGGTCCATCAATAGTCTCCATCTTGCTAACTTCTCTTATGCCACGTACTCAAACTACCAGCAAGTCCCATCCACCTTCCATGTATATTTAGAAGCTAGCTACCTCTCACACCAACTCTACTACTGTCATCCTAATTCCAAATACCATCTATTCTCCCCTGAATTATAACAAGTACAAGTGCTTACCTCCTTGCTGTTTCTCAAATTCAAGCAGGATAGCAGCACAGAGGAGGTCATGCCAAGAAGGTCCTTCCTCCCCAAGCCCACATGACTCATTCTCCCACTCCTTCAGGACCACTCAATTATCACCTTATCAGAAACATCACTCCTGGCCACCCTCTATAAAACAGTGTCACTTTCACTCTGTGTTCACATCATCTCACTTTGTTTTGCTTTATAGCGCATCTCCATCTAACATATTATGTACTTATTTGTTGATTTGTTTTGATATCTTCCTCTCCCTAGAACATAAGTTTCATAAAACAAAAAATTTAACTTGTTTGCTGCTATGTCCTTCAGCACCAAAGAGTGCCTAATAGCAATCAGAAGACAACAATAAAATAAAATAAGTTACATTTTATTTTGCCAAACCAAAGCCATTTAAAGAGCATTATGAATGAAAGCCATAATCTAAGTTTTGGAGCCTCCTTTTCTAGCCTCTCATTTCTCGTTTCATTTTTGTTTCTTTTAATTATTTTTTATTATACTTTAAGTTATGGGATACATGTGCAGAATGTGCAGGTTGGTTACACAGGTATACACGTGCCACGGTGGTTTGCTGCACCCATCAACCCGCCATCTATATTAGGTATTTCTCCTAATGCTATCCCTCCCCTAGCCCCCCACCCATGGACAGGCCCCAGTGCATGATGTTCCCCTTCTCTGTGTCCATGTGTTCTCATTGTTCAACTCTCACTTATGAGTGAGAACATGTGGTGTTTGGTTTTCTGTTCCTGTGTTAGTTTGCTGAAAATAATGGTTTCCAGCTTCATTCATGTCCCTGAAAAGGATATGAACTCATCCTTTTTTATGGCTGTGTAGTATTCCGTGGTGTATATGTGCCACATTTTCTTTATCCAGTCTATCATTGATGGGCATTTGGGTTGGTTCCAAGTCTTTGCTATTGTGAATAGTGCTGCAATAAACATATGTGTGCATGTGTCTTTATAGTAGAGTGATTTATAATCCTTTGGGTATAATAAACATATGAAAAAAAGCTCATCATCACTAGTCATTAAAAAAATGCAAATCAAGGACTTCATGTCTAAAACACGAAAAGCAATGGCAACAAAAGTCAAAATCGACAAATGGGATCTAATTAAACTAAAGAGCTTCTGCACAGCAAAAGAAACTATCATCAGAGTGAACAGGCAACCTAAAGAATGGGAGAAAATTTTTGCAACCTACTCATCTGACGAAGGGCTAATATCCAGAATCTACAATGAACTCAAACAAATTTACAAGAAAAAAACAAACAACCCCATCAAAAAGTGGGCGAAGGACATGAACAGACACTTCTCAAAAGAAGACATTTATGCAGCCAAAAAACACATGAAAAAATGCTCATCATCACTGGCCATCAGAGAAATGCAAATCAAAACCACAGTGAGATACCATCTCACACCAGTTAGAATGGCCATCATTCAAAAGTCAGGAAACAACAGGTGCTGGAGAGGATGTGGAGAAATAGGAACACTTTTACACTGTTGGTGGGACTGTAAACTAGTTCAACCATTGTGGAAGTCAGTGTGGCAATCCCTCAGGGATCTAGAACTAGAAATACCATTTGACCCAGCCATCCCATTACTGGGTATATACCCAAAGGACTATAAATCATGCTGCTATAAAGACACATGCACATGTATGTTTATTGTGGCACTATTCACAATAGCAAAGACTTGGAACCAACTCAAATGTCCAACAATGATAGACTGGATTAAGAAAATGTGGCACATATACACCATGGAATACTATGCAGCCATAAAAAATGATGAGTTCATATCCTTTGTAGGGACATGGATGAAACTGGAAAACATCATTCTCAGTAAACTATCGCAAGGACAAAAAACCAAACACCGCATGTTCTCACTCATAGGTGGGAATTGAACAATGAGAACACATGGACACAGGAAGGGGAACATCACACCCCGGGGACTGTTGTGGGGTGGGGGTAGGGGGGAGGGACAGCATTAGGAGATATACCTAATGCTAAATGACGAGTTAATGGGTGCGGCAAAACAACATGGCACATGGATACATACGTAATAAACCTGCACATTGTGCACATGTACCCTAAAACCTGAAGTATAATAATAAAAAAAAAAGAAATCAATGCAAATCAAAACCATAAGATACCATCTCACACCAGTTAGAATGGCAATCATTAAAAAATCAGGAAACAACAGATGCTGGAAAGGATGTGGAGAAACAGGAACGCTTTTACACTGTTGGTGAGAGTGTAAATTAGTTCGACCATTGTGGAAAACAGTGTGGCTATTCCTCAAAGATCTAGAACCAAAAATATCATTTGATGTAGCCTCTCATTTCTAACCAATAAATATAAGTAATAACATGCTTTTTGCAGCATAGCAGAAGACCACATGTGATAGATATTGCTACAATGTCATGTCAGAACTAGTATCTAGAATATATGAAGAATTTTCAAAAATCAACAATAAAACAAGGAAATGATTTAACCAGAAAATGGGAAAAAGACTTGAAGAGACATTTCACCAATGATCTGGCAAATAAGCACATGAAAGAAACTCAATATCATTAGTTATTAAGGGAATGAACATTAAAACCACAATGAGATGTCACTAATACACCTATCAAAATGACTAAAATAAAACAACAGTGATAACACTAAACGCTGACCGGGATATGGAAAAACTGGATCATTTTACAATGCTAATGGGAATTTAAAATGGTACTGCAACTCTTGAAAAGAGGATAACAACATATTAAATTGAAGAACTGGAGGTGAGGGAAAGAGAAACATGAAATGCTCTTTGGTTAAAGTGTCTCTATTAATGCAAAATCTAAAGCATGTAAAACTGCCTTGGTGATTTAGAACATCTCTTATTCTTTCATACGTTTTTAGTTAAATGTTCCTGTAATATTTTATATGCAAAAGTCATGATCACTTAAATTTTAAAGTCTCTTTATAAAATAAAGATTTAAGACAATCAACTTTTAACATAACCTTTAAAGAATGTACCTTGAAATCTATTACGAAACAGGACTGTATCATGTGTTTCATCCCATTCTCTCTCTCTACAAAGCAACTTTCAGAAGCAGCATTAAAGTGAATCTTGCTTTCTTAATGCAAAGACCTAATTAAATATACGAAGTAAAATATTTAGGAGTATCTCTGATAAAGTACTTACACTATGATACAAGCCAGCATTCCTGTTTTTAAAATATTTAGTATTCATTTGCTTTATAAGCTTCTTATTTTGACGTAATTATAGATTCCCATGCAGTTACAAGAAAAAAATGCAAAGAGATGCCATGTAAGCTCCCGTGAAAGCTTCATCTAGTTTCTCCCAATGGTCATATTTTATACAACTGTAGTACAATATCGCAATTTAAAAACTGACAGAGAGAAAATCCACTGACCTTATTCAGATTTTGCCAGTTTTACGTACATTCACGTGTGGTGTGTGTACTTCGTTCTGTGTAATATCATCGCATGTGTAGACTCACCACTGCGCTCAAGGTACAGGTCACTTCCATCACAGGGCTCCTCTGTGCTATCATTTTGTAGATGCTGCCAACTTCCTTGCTCCTTTCTTCCCGAAACTCTGGCAACCACAAATTTGTTTCTCCATCTCTTTAATTTTTCCATTTCAAAACTGTATTAGAGGTGGGATGATACAGCAATACAACCTTTTGATATTGGCTTTTTCCACTCGGAGTAACTCCCTTGAGGTTTATCCAATTTGTGCAGGCAGTAATAGTTTATTTTTCTTGCTGAGTAGGATTCTGTGGTGTGGATGTATCATCATTTATTTCACTATTCACCTGTTGAAGTACATTGGGTTATTAGAATTATTTAATATTTTACTTCATGTGTTATATGATAATTATAGTTATATCTATAAATATATAATATAAAATTTGATAAAAGATTTTGCTATAAATATAATTATATGGCATATGAGTATAGAAACACTAAATATAATTTTTTCTTTATTTTCAAGGAAATGCATATAAAACAGGTAGATATGTATACTCCACATGTGATTTTGAGCCAGTTCTGCAGTATTTTACATACCACATCGTGTTTAGGAAAGTCTCCAAGTATCTTGCAAATATAATTTATTTATTTTAATATCAACTCCCTTTAAGGGGTTACATAACTTAGGGTCATTCCACATTTTATTTTCCTGAGACATTATCTTATGGTCTTTGCTTACTTGTATATCAACTCCAAATTTGTTAACTAGTAGGGGTTCTATGAAATACATCTTTTCTCCTCATCTTTTTGTCTCTTCTACCCTCATATAATCATATAATTATTCATTTTTTCTAGTCATCCAATGGTGGTTGTTCTCTCCATGTTGTTTTTATTTTATAATACTTATTATGCTGCTAAGGTTCTCTATTTGTACCTTTGAACACTATCTTCAAGTACTTTACTTTTTAAACAATAAATATTATCTTGTGTAAACCTGTGAATAATCCAATATTTTGTTACTACTGGTATTGATTATAAAATTCTTTAGTTGCAACTTTTTAAATTCGAAGTTTTGTAACTATTTTCTCATTGTATTTTGGCATCCAGTATTGCAGAGAAAATACTAAAGGGCATCATAATATTTGCATTTTTGTAGTTAATTTCTTTTTATAATGCTGACTTTTTGCTAACTTTTGCTTTTATTCTTTGTAGCTCAAATATTTTGTCAAAAATTTTGTCTAGGTGTGGGTTTATTTCATCGATATTTTCCTGCTAAAATCTATGAACCAACTCAACTTGTACGTACAGGTCTTGCTTTGACTCGAGATTATTTGAAAAATTTAAATCTTCATTCTATTTTTTCTTTTCAAAATATCTGCATATGCACTTTATACTGCTAATTTTTTCTCTAGTGGTTTTTATTGCTTTTATTTTCTTAGAAATCTGTTTTTTGTTCTTCTGTCACTGATTTGATTTTGTACTCCAAGTCTCCTGCTTATTTATTTTGGGTACTTTATTTTATATTTCTACTCTTGCATTTCAAGTTTCTCTTGCTCCTCTCTTATTTCAGTTTTGTCCCTTTTTATCTCAGCTTGTTTGATTCCACAGGATATCTTCCAGATGCTGTTCTGTTATTATGATTTTTTATAGGCACGTATTACTTATTTTTAAACTTAGTTTCAAAGAACTTGGGTCTGCAAATACATTGTTTTGACAATATGGATGGATTATCCTTGCTTCCATTTTGTGTCTGCATGAGTGATGTTACATCTTTTCCAATTAGTGCAATTTCCAGTCTCTGGCTGCCTGTATTTTTTTTTTTTCTTACAGTTGTACTTCTAAAAGTCCTCAGTTTCAGATCATCAGTCATTCTTAGTCAATACAATATATGAAATCCTAAAATTCTCAGAGCTCCCTTTCCTGCACTTTGCAACAAATATGAAGGAAGCTGGTTTTGGCAGGCCCCGGGTATGTTGGCGGGGCACTGCACTGAGGATTTTTCTTAACTTACATCATCTTATAGGGTTTAGTAATGGAAGATAATACCTCTTAAAATGTACTGCAGCAGAATAGATACTTTGTTGTGTGTGCTTTTATCCCTGATTTCCAATTTCTCATTAAAACTGGTGACAGATGTAGCAGGCTAGAGATTGAGGACACTTTATGATGCTTTACGAAAGAGCTTTACAGTGGTAAAACTAACAACACACAATTTTTAATAGTAGAAGAGATATAGAATGTTTTCTACTTTTATAGATTGACTGTTCCATGATATGAAGCCAAACTTCTCTGTTCACTGAAACCTGGATAGATTTTCTTTCTCCATCGTCTTCCAGCTACATTGCAATTAATGTCAGTTCTTTCCAGATTCTGGAATTAAGATGTATGTACACTCAGAAGTTTCTTTTTCACTGTTGAGAGTTATCATTTTGTGTTTTATTTTTTACCTTTAGGAGAATGTATAAGAAACTGAATTAAGGGTTTCTATTATGATAACTTGTTGAAGCCTGCAAATTTTTTATAAACAGTTTATAAAGCACACACAAGCAATTCAGATGATACATGAGTTGCTATTTAGAATAGATGGTACCGAACCTGTGCTAGCCAGATGGATATTCATTCGTTTTCTCCTTTTCAAGGGAAATCTTGATTATTTTCATGAATGTATGCAGAATCTCCTAATACTTGGACTAAATAAGCTTTAATATTACTGGAAATTGTGAGGAATAATTTTCCGATTTATCATTAGAAATTCAAGCATATTTTTACCTGTTACATATGGTTCATGAAGGGATTAAAAAACATAATTGTAATTATTCATATAACCATGTGTCAGAAAATTTATGTTATGTAATCTATATTTCAGACCCTTAGAGGAACTGGGCTATTATTTTTTGCTATGTAAGCATTTGTTTGGCCTGAAAAGTGATCACACACACACACACACACACACACACACACACACACACACACATGATGTCTGAAGAGTTAGGAAACAGAGGAAAATTTATTTATTTTTGAGAGGGAGTCTTGCTCTGTCCCCCAGGCTGGAATACAGTGGTGCAATCTCGGCTCACTGCAACCTCTGCCTCCTGGGTTCAAGTGATTCTCCTGCCTCGGCCTCCGACTAGCTGGGATTACAGGCACGCGCCACCATGCCAGGCTATTTTTTTTTGTTATTTTTAGTAGAGACGGGGTTTCACCATGTTGGTCAAGCTGGTCTCGAACTCCCGACCCAATGATCCACCCACCTCAGCCTCCCAAAGTGCTGGGATTACAGGCATGAGCCACCACACCCAGCCAGGAAAACTTATTTTTAAAGAGCAATTGAATTATATTTTCAAATAATATGCTGAATATATTTTTCCTTTAACCAAAGCATTTCAGGTTAAGTAGTTTTAAGTGTAAAGTAATGGGATCAATTTTTAACCTGAAAAAATTCAGTATGAAGTATTTTATTCCAAGACTTAAGTTCTTTGGAATGGATTCTTTATTACAAGGCTTAAGTCCTTTGGGATGACTTCTACACTAATTTCTGGTTTTCTGACTTTTTTTAGATGTATGTGGCTGTATCTTTTTAATGATTTTAAGTGACCATTTTAAACTGGTATGGACCATAAGAGATGTATTTTATCTCATACAAATAAAAGGCAAGAAGAAGGGCAAACTTCAGGTCTAGAATTAAGTGGCATAAACATGTATTTAATGTTCTATCTACCTGCATTAGGCAATTTAGGTTATATGCCTAGGCATGGACCAATAATTATAACTAGGAGAATTCTATATGCTATTTGGGCTCAAATCTTTATTTTGTTAAGAAGAACAGAGGTAAAATGGATTCTGGGTAGGCAACAATTGCTAACATTTAAAAAGCTAAGAGGTCTCATGCATAAATCTGAATTTCTAGTTTCTAATAAAGACTGAAAAACTTTGGGAACAATGAGCCTGTATTTCCACAACACATTAGCTGGGGTTTTGTAACTAAATGACTACCACCCCCTTGAGGTGAGACAGTCCAGCTCCTGTGTGCACCACTTTCAACCACTTAGGATTATTTTGTATACCTTGTTTACTTCACTCCTTTAATCACCTGGCTCTTGTAGGCATTTGCATTTATTGCTTCTGTTGTATTTTGTTTTACCATATCATATAATTTTCCCTAAACTCTTCTAGAGATTATTTTAATTCTAAGACAAGTCCTTTGGAATGGGTTCTACAGATTTTTTTTTAAATTTCACTAAAAAATGGGCTCCAGATTTAAAATATTTAAAAGTTTTATCTCCCATACCAGTAAAGTGATAAAATTATGTTATAATTACTTAAGATTTTAATTTCTATTTTTATTGCCTAGTACGAAGCCTAATGAACCTAGTTGTTTTATTTTAAATTCACAGTATTTCCTCCTGAAGTTAGAATATTTTTCAGAAAATTTTTTATACATGTTGCCTATATTTCTGTCTCTACCTGTCTCTGTATAATCATCTATATATAGCTGATCTAAGTCATTTATATCTATGTCTATCTATCTAATTGGAAAACAGTTTTGGGAGAATTCTGTGGTCAGCCGTAGTTACCAGATTGTGAGGAATTGCATTTTCCTCTTTTCTAGTTACCCATTCAAATGAAGAATGTTTCCTAACTTGATATATACGGTATTTACTAGATCTGATTTGTTAATTATCTCTATGCTCCCAAACACTATTCTGCACTTTTAAAATTTGTACTTCTTTCTTTGACTGCTGATTCCTAATGTCATCTAATAAAAAGAATTACTAATAAATAAAGATAAGAATAATAATTTAGAATGGAGCCATGATGGCCAAATAGGAATAGCTCCCATCTACAGCTCCCAGTGTGAGCGACACAGAAGACAGGTGATTTCTGCATTTCCATCTGAGGTACCGGGTTCATCTCACTAGGGAGTGCCAAACAGTGGATGCAGGACAGTCGGTAGCAGCGCACCATGCATGAGCCGAAGCAGGGCGAGGCATTGCCTCACTCGGGAAGTGCAACGGGTCAGGGAGTTCCCTTTCCTAGTCAAAGAAAGGGGTGACAGATGGCACCTGGAAAATCGGGTCACTCCCACCCTAATACTGTGCTTTTCCAATGGGCTTAAAAAACAGCACACCAGGAGATTATGTCCCACACCTGCCTTGGAGGGTCCTAGGCCCAGGGAGTCTGGCTGATTGCTAGCACAGCAGTCTGAGATCAAACTGCAAGGCAGCAGCGAGGCTGGGGGAGGAGCACTCGCCATTTTCCAGGCTTGCTTAGGTAAACAAAGCAGCCAGGAAGCTCGAACTGGGTGGAACCCACCACAGCTCAAGGAGGCCTGCCTGCCTCTGTAGGCTCCACCTCTGGGGCAGGGCACAGACAAACAAAAAGCAGTAACCTCTGTAGACTTAAATGTCCCTGTCTGACAGCTTTGAAGAGAGTAGTGGTTCTCTCCAGCACGCAGCTGGAGATCTGAGAACAGGGAGACTGCCTCCTCAAGTGGGTCCTTGATGCCTGACCCCCAAGCAGCCTAACTGTGAGACACCCCCCAGTAGGGGCCAACTGACACCTCACACGCCTGGGTATTCCTCTGAGACAAAACTTCCAGAGGAATAATCAGGCGGCAGCATTCGTGGTTCACGAAAATCCGCTGTTCTGCAGCCACCACTGCTGATACCCAGGAAAACAGGGTCAGAAGTGGACCTCTAGCAAACTCCAACAGACCTGCAGCTGAGGGTTCTGTCTGTGAGAAGGAAAACTAACAAACAGAAAGGACATCCACACCAAAAACCCGTCTGTACATCACCATCATCAAAGACCAAAAGTAGATAAAACCACAAAGATGGGAAAAAACAGAGGAGAAAAACTGGAAACTCTAAAAAGCAGAGCGAGTGCCTCTCCTCCTCCAAAGGAATGGAGTTCATCACCAGCAACGGAACAAAGCTGGACAGAGAATGACTTTGACAAGTTGAGAGAAGAAGGCTTCAGACGATCAAACTACTCCGAGCTACAGGAGAAAATTCAAATGAAAGGCAAACAAGTTAAAAACTTTGAAAAAAAATGAGATGAATGTATAACTAGAATAACTAATACAGAGAAGTGCCTAAAGGAGCTGATGGAGCTGAAAGCCAAGGCTCGATAACTACGTGAAGAATGCAGAAGCCTCAGGAGCCAATGCGATCAACTGGAAGAAAGGGTATCAGTGATGGAAGATGAAATGAATGAAATGAAGCAAGAAGGGAAGTTTAGAGAAAAAAGAATAAAAAGAAATGAACAAAGCCTCCAAGAAATATGGGACTATGTGAAAAGACCAAATCTACGTCTGATTGGTGTACCAGAAAGGTATGGGGAGAATGGAACCAAGTTGGAAAACACTCTGCAGGATATTATCCAGGAGAACTTCCCCAATCTAGCAAGGCAGGCCAACATTCAGATTCAGGAAACACAGAGAACGCCACAAAGGTACTCCTCGAGAAGAGCAACTCCAAGACACATAATTGTCAGACTCACCAAAGTTGAAATGAAGGAAAAAATGTTAAGAGCAGACAGAGAGAAAGGTCGGGTTACCCAAAAAGGGAAGCGCATCAGACTAACAGCTCTCTCGGCAGAAACTCTACAAGCCAGAAGAGAGTGGGGGCCAATATTCAACATTCTTTTTTTTTTGAGACGGAGTCTCACTCTGTCACCCAGGCTGGAGTGCAGTGGTGCGATCTCAGCTCACTGCAATCTCCTCCTCCTGGGTTCACGCCGTTCACCTGCCTCAGCCTCTCCAGGTAGCTGGGACTACAGGCGCCTGCCACCACGCCCGGCTAATTTTTTTGTATTTTTAGTAGAGACGGGGTTTCACCATGGTCTTGATCTCCTGACCTCGTGATCCACCTGCCTCAGCTTCCTAAAGTGCTGGGATCACAAGCTTGAGCCACCACGCCTGGCCAATATTCAACATTCTTAAAGAAAAGAATTTTCAACCCAGAATCTCATATCCAGACAAACTAAGCTTCAAAAGTGAAGGAGAAATAAAATACTTAACAGACAAGCAAATGCTGAGAGATTTTGTCACCACCAGGCCTGCCCTAAAAGAGCTTCTGAAGGAAGCACTAAACATGGAAAGGAACAACCAGTACCAGCCACTGCAAAATCATGCCAAATTGTAAAGACCATCGAGGCTAGGAAGAAACTACATCAAACTAACGAGCAAAATAACCAGCTGACATCATAATGACAGGATCAAATTCACACATAACAGTATTAACTTTTAATGTAAATGGACTAAATGCTCCAATTAAAAGACACAGACTGGCAAATTGGATAAAGAGTCAAGACCCATCAGTGTGCTGTATTCAGGAAACCCATCTCATGTGCAGAGACACACATAGGCTCAAAATAAAAAGATGGAGGAAGACCTACCAAGCAAATCGAAAACAAAAAAAGGCAGGGGTTGCAATCCTAGTCTCTGATAAAACAGACTTTAAACCAACAAAGATCAAAACAGACAAAGAAGGCCATTACATAATGGTAAAGGGATCAATTCAACAAGAAGAGCTAACTATCGTAAATATATATGCACCCAATACAGGAGCACCCAGATTCATAAAGCAAGTCCTGAGGGACCTACAAAGAGACTTAGACTCCAACACAATAACAATGGGAGACTTTAACACCCCACTGTGAACATTAGACAGATCAATGAGACAGAAAGTTAACAAGGATACCCAGGAATTGAACTCAGCTCTGCACCAAGTGGGCCTAATAGACATCTACAGAAGTCTCCACCCCAAATCAACAGAATATACATTTTTTTCAGCACCACACCACACCTATTCCAAAATTGACCACATAGTTGGAAGTAAAGCTCTCCTCAGCAAATGTAAAAGAACAGAAATTATAACAGACTGTCTCTCAGACCACAGTGCAATCAAACTAGAACTCAAGATTAAGAAACTCACTCAAAACTGCTCAACTACTTGGAAACTGAACAGCCTGCTCCTGAATGACTACTGGGTACATAACGAAATGAAGGCAGAAATAACGATGTTCTTTGAAACCAATGAGAACGAAGACACAACATACCAGTATCTCTGGGACACATTTAAAGCAGTGTGTAGAGGGAAATTTATAGCACTAAATGCCCACAAGAGAAAGCAGGAATCCAAAATTGACACCCTAACATCACAATTAAAAGAACTAGAAAAGCAAGAGCAAACACATTGAAAAGCTAGCAGAAGGCAAGAAATAACTAAAATCAGAGCAGAACTCAAGGAACAGAGACACAAAAAACTCTTCAAAAAATTAAAGTATCCAGGAGCTGGTTTTTTGAAAAGATCAACAAAATTGATAGACCAGTAGCAAGACTAATAAAGAGGAAAAGAGAGAAAAATCAAATAGATGCAATAAAAAAGGATAAAGGGGATATCACCACCGATCCCACAGAAATACAAACTACCATCAGAGAATACTACAAACACCTCTACGCAAATAAACTAGAAAATCTAGAAGAAATGGAAAAATTCCTCGACACATATACCCTCCCAAGACTAAACCAGGAAGAAGTTGAATCTCTGAATTGACCAATAACAGGCTCTGAAATTGTGGCAATAATCAGTAGCTTACCAACCAAAAAGAGTCCAGGACCAGATGGATTCACAGCAGAATTCTACCAGAGGTACAAGAAGGAACTGGTACCATTCCTTCTGAAACTATTCCAATCAATAGAAAAAGAGGGAATCCTCTCTAACTCATTTTATGAGACCAGCATCATCCTAATACCAAAGCCTGGCAGAGACAACCAAAAAAGAGAATTTTAGACCAATATCCTTGATGAACATTGATGCAAAAATCCTCAATAAAATACTGGCAAACCGAATCCAGCAGCACATCAAAAAGCTTATCCACCATGATCAAGTGGGCTTCATCCCTGGGATGCAAGGCTGGTTCAACATATGCAAATCAGTAAATGTAATCCAGCATATAAACAGAACCAAAGACAAAAACCACATGATTATCTCAATAGATGCAGAAAAGGCTTTTGACAAAATTCAACAACCCTTCATGCTAAAAACTCTCAATAAATTAGGTATCGATGGGACGTACCTCAAAATAATAAGAGCTATCTATGACAAACCCACAGCCAATATCATACTGAATGGGCATAAACTGGAAGCATTCCCTTTGAAAACTGGCACAAGACAGGGATGCCCTCTCTCACCACTCCTATTCAACATAGTGTTGGAAGTTCTGGCCAGGGCAATCAGGCAGGAGAAGGAAACAAAGGGTGTTCAATTAGGAAAAGAGGAAGTCAAATTGTCCCTGTTTGCAGATGACAGGATTGTATATCTAGAAAACCCCATTGTCTCAGCACAAAATCTCCTTAAGCTGATAAGCAACTTCAGCAAAGTCTCAGGATACAAAATCAATGTACAAAAATCACAAGCATTCTTATACACCAATAACAGACAAACAGAGAGCTGAGTCATGAGTGAACTCCCATTCACAATTGCTTCAAAAAGAATAAAATACCTAGGAATCCAGCTTACAAGGGATGTGAAGGACCTCTTCAAGGAGAACTACAAACCACTGCTCAATGAAATAAAAGAGGATACAAACAAATGGAAGAACATTCCATGCTCATGGGTTGGAAGAATCAATATCGTGAAAATGGCTATACTTCCCAAGGTAATTTGTAGATTCAATGCCATCCCCATCAAGCTACCAATGACTTTCTTCACAGAATTGGAAAAAACTACTTTAAAGTTCATAGGGAACCAAAAAAGAGCCCCCATCGCCAAGTCAATCCTAAGCCAAAAGAACAAAGCTGGAGGCATCACGCTACCTGACTTCAAACTATACTACAAGGCTACAGTAACCAAAACAGCATGGTACTGGTACCAAAACAGAGATATAGATCAATGGAACAGAATAGAGCCCTCAGAAATAATGCTGCATATCTACAACTATCTGATCTTTGACAAACCTGACAAATACAAGCAACAGGGAAAGGATTCCCTATTTAATAAATGGAAAAACTGGCTAGCCATATGTAGAAAGCTGAAACTGGATCCCTTCCTTACACCTTGTACAAAAATTAATTCAAGATGGATTGAAGACTTACATGTTAGACCTAAAACCATAAAAATCCTAGAAGAAAACCTAGGCATTACCATTCAGGACATAGGCATGGGCAAGGACTTCATGTCTGAAACACTAAAAGCAATGGCAACAAAAGCCAAAACTGACAAATGGGATCTAATTAAACTAAAGAGCTTCCACACAGCAAAAGAAACTACCATCAGAGTGAACAGGCTACCTACAGAATGAGAGAAAATTTTTGCAACCTACTCATCTGACAAAGGGCTAATATCCAGAATCTACAATGAACTCAAACAAATTTACAAGAAAAAAACAACCCCATCAAAAATGGGCGAAGGACACGAACAGACACTTCGCAAAAGAAGACATTTATGCAGCCAAAAAACACATGAAAAAATGCTCATCATCACTGGCCATCAGAGAAATGCAAATCAAAACCACAATGAGATACCATCTCACACCAGTTAGAATGGCCATCATTAAAAAGTCAGGAAACAACAGGTGCTGGAGAGGATGTGGAGAAATAGGAACACTTTTACACTGTTGGTGGGACTGTAAACTAGTTCAACCATTGTGGAAGTCAGTGTGGTGATTCCTCAGGGATCTAGAACCAGAAATACCATTTGACCCAGCCATCCCATTACTGGGTATATACCCAAAGGACTACAAATCATGCTGCTATAGGGACACATGCACATGTATGTTTATTGCAGCACTATTCACAATAGGAAAAACTTGGAACCAACCCAAATGTCCAACAACGATAGACTGGATTAAGAAAATATGGCACATACACACCGTGGAATAGTATGCAGCCATAAAAAATGATGAGTTCATGTCTTTTGTAGGGACGTGAATGAAACTGGAAATCATCATTCTCAGTAAACTATCACAAGGACAAAAAAACAAACACCGCATGTTCTCACTCATAGGTGGGAATTGAACAATGAGAACACATGGACACAGGAAGGGGAACATCGCATTCTGGGGACTGTCGTGGGGTGGGGGAAGGGGGGAGGGATAGCATTAGGAGATATACCCATTGCTTAATGATGAGTTAATGGATGCAGCACACCAACATGGCACATGTATACATATGTAACCTGCACATTGTGCACATGTACCCTAAAACTTAAAGTATAATAATAACAAAATAAAATAAAAAATTTGCAATCTAGTTGAATAAGCACGTTCTCATTTAAAAAATAAAATCACAAAATTTGATAAATGAAAAAATAATTTAGAATTTTTCTTTTTGATCATAATGCACTCTGAAGACAATTTGATGTGGATTGAAACTCAGGTGTAGGAAATATTTTTGTTAGATGCTGGAAATAGATAATTGCATTTATATTTATATCCTATGTTTACATGTTATTTGATCACTTAGACATAGAACACAAATACAAATGTCATTATAGCAAAAATTTTCACCAATGGTTTTTTAAATGTTATTCCTTAAATATATTTTCCCTGATTTTGTCATCTTTACAATGAATAGTATTTAAAGATAATATCGTTTTTATATGACTGAATTATGGAAATGATTAAAATTGAAAATAATTTTTTTGAAGGTACATACAGGCTAGTGAAAGGCATTCAATGGACCATTTACAGTTGCTTCTTCAGCTACTGTCCTTAAAATGTTTATTTTTAAAAGGAACCAGTTCTTACCAGGCTTTGAGGTGCTATGACTTCCTTTGTCTTTCAGTCAAAGTCAGTGTTGTGCTTAGAGGAAAAAATGCTTCTGAGAAGTAAAACACAAACTTCATGACAATAAGGGTAATAAAAATAATTCAACAGGTACTGACTTTCCAAATAAAACTATGTGCAACTTGAAAGAATAATTTCTTTCATAGAAGACATGAATCAACCCAGTATGAAGTTATGCATTATTCATATTTGCACTAGACCTCTGTTTTATCTCTCCAGGAGGCAGATTTTCTATTTTTTGGAAAATTATAGTAAGAAAAAATGAGAGTCAAAGTAATATAAATGCTCTATAAGCTCCTATCAAAGAGGCAACACTAAATACTGAACATTAGGAAATCAAAGTACTCGTGGCTTTTAATAATTCTATTTTCCTTACCAAGCCACTTTTTCTCAGCTCCTCTTAAAATCTCCTTCTATACAATCTTTAAACTGATTAGAGAATTTTTTTCAGTGAATTTTATTGAGGTATGGTTACAATATGAGAAAACTCACCAATTTTAAATGTACGTTTTGATGAGATTTGACTAACATATACACTCAGGTAATAACAGCATAATGAAGATACACGCTATTCCCATTACTAAAATATTCCCTTGTATGCATGCCATTCTTGGCAATTACTAATAGAGCTGTCACAGATACCATGTACTGATTTTTATATAAATGTAAATTTTTCTTTTACTTAGGTAAATGCCTAGCAGTGAGATTGATAGGTCGTACGGTATGTGTTGAAATATATAACAAACTGGTAAACCATTCTCCAGAGTGACTGTCATACAATTTTGCATTCCTTCTAACACTTAGTTATTCTGCATCATCACTGGCACTTGGTATTGTCAGTTTTTACCCAAATATTAGCCATAGTAATGGGTGAGAAGGGAATCACACTGTGGTTTTAATTTGCATTTTCCTACTGACTAATCATGTTGAGCATCTTTTTATGTGCATATTTACCAACTGGATATCTTCTTTACTGACTACTTTTTTGTTTTTGTTTTTTTTTTTTGAGACAGAATCTCGATCTGTTGCCCAGGCTGGAGTGCAGTGGCGTGATCTCAGCTCACTGCAAGCTCTGCCTCCCGGGTTCACACCATTCTCCTGCCTCAGCCTCCCAAGTAGCTGGGACTACAAGCGCCCGCTGCCACGCCCGGCTAATTTTTTGTATTTTTAGTAGAGACAGGGTTTCACTGTGTTAGCCAGGATGGTCTCTATCTCCTGACCTCATGATCTGCCTGCCTCGGCCTCCCAAAGTCCTGGGATTACAGGCGTGAGCCACCGCACACGGCCTTTAGTGACTACTTTTAACTGTTAAAATCATTTGCTGATTTTTATGATTGGGTTGTTTGTCCTCTTGTACTTCCATTGTACTTTACATATGCAAAGAAAATGTGCAAATACATTTTAAATATGATACTATTTATAATATTATCAAATATGAAATAACTAAAGTTAAAATTTTAAAACATGCACAACTCTTAAGTTTAAAGCATTTCTGGGAGAATTTAAAGAAGCAGTTGTTAATGAATAATGAATGAAGAGATACACTTTCTTCATGGATTGGCGGTCTCATTATTGTTAAGGTGACAATTCTCCTCAATTCGATCTCTGTATTTAATGCAATCCAAGTCAAAATCCTAGTAGACTTTTTGTTGAAGTTAAGAAATTGATTCTGCATTCTATATGGAAATGCAAAGTACCTAGAATTGCCAAAATACATTTGAACTTACCAGAAAACAAACTCCACTTGGCTAAGATGTACTATTTATTTTATATATTGGTGGATTTTATGTGTTAATACTGAATATTTTTGTGTCTATATCACATGGGTTATTTGTTTGTAATATTATCCCTTTGTATTCTTTTTTTTGTTTGTTTTGAGATAGAGTTTTGCTCTTGTTGCCCAGGCTGGAGTACAATGGTGCAATAGCAGCTCACTGTAACCTCTGCCTCCCGGGTACAAGCTATTCTCCTGTCTCAGCCTCCCAAGTAGCTTAGATTACAGGCATGTGCCACCACGCCCAGCTAACTTTTTTGTATTTAGTAGAGGAAGGGTTTCACCATGTTAGTCAGGCTAGTCACGAACTCCTGACCTCAGGTGATCTACCCGCCTTGGCTTTCCAAAGTGCTGGGTTTACAGGCGTGCGCCAACACGCCCAGCCTGTTTGGTTTTTAAAATCAGAGTAATGTTGACCTCATATGATATGTTGGAAAATTTTGCTTTCTCTTCTATTTAGAGAGAAAAAAATGGAGGACTTACTCTACATGATTTTAATACTAGCTATGAAACTATAGTAATCAGAAGAGTAGCATGATAATAAATTCATGGATTAGTAAATAGAATCAAGAGTCCGGAAACAAATCCGTCCATATATGTGAAAGTGACATTTGACAGTTTTCCAAAGTAATTGAATGGGAAAAGAATAGAGTTTTAACAAATGCTGCTAGAACTATTAGAGATGTTCATAAGCAAGAAAATGAACCTTGATTCTTACCTCATACCATATGTGAAAAGTGACTTGAAATGGATTTTAGATTTATGTGTAATAACTAAAATTATAAAACTTCCTGAAGAACACGTATGAAACATTATTTACAATTTTAGGAAGAAACATTTTTTTAAATGGTATATTTGCTAGGGTTCCAATAGAATAGATGTGTGTGTGTATGTATGTGTGTGTATATATATGTATATATATATAGTAAGGAATCAGCTCACGTCATTATGAAGGCTGACAAGTCCCAAGATCTGCAGTTGAAAAGCTGGAGACACAGAAATGCTGATGGTACAGTTCAAGTCCAAAGGCCTACAGGCTTGGTATCCAGAAAGACCAGCGTTTCAGTACGAGCCTGATGGCAGCAAAAACACTGATGTTCCAGCTCAAGGCAGTCAGGCAGGAGGAAATTCCCTCTTATTCAGGCATTTTGTTTAATTCACGTCTCAGCTGACTAGATGAGGCCTACCTACATCAGAAAGGTCAACCTTGAATATGATCCCAAACACCCGCACAGATCCACCCCAGATAATGCTTGACCAAATATCTGGGGATTCTGCCGAGCCCAGTTGACACACAAAATCAACCATTACAAATGGGCATGCACACAAATATAAATACCTTTAATGAAAACATTTGGATAATCAGACTTCATCAAAGTGAATAACTTTGCTCTTCAAAACATACCATTAAAAAATTAAAAGAAAGACCCCAGACCTTAGTTTTTGACATATTTTAGCATATGTCAGTATGAAAGTATTTGCAAAATGTGTCTGATAAAGGAGGTATATCCATATTGAATAAAAAATTTTTTCAGCTTAATTTTAAAAAGACAAACAGCTCTATTTAAAATAACACATAATATATTTGAACAATCATATAATCAGAGAAGATAGATGAATGGATATTAAATAATCACATAAAAAGATGTTCAACATTTTTAATCATAAGGGAAATAAAGTGAAAACTACAATGAGATATCATTGTGCACTAATTTGGTTAAAATTTAAGAAGGTTGACATCAATATCAATTGCTGCTGAAGACTAGAACAACTAACACCCTCATACACATATACCTAGTTAGTAGAAATGCAAATTGCTATATTTGGTTTGGGAAGCCATGTGACATTTTCTGATAAAGGCAAATATTCACTTACCAGAAATTCCACTGTTAGGTATTTGCCTTACAGAAATGAGCAAACATTGCCACACAAAGATTCGCACTTGAATGTTCATAGCAGCTTTATTTAAAATAACCAAAATACGTAAGAAATTCGATGTTTAACTGGCTAATGAATAAATAAATGGTGGCATATCAATAAGACAGTATGCTGCTCAGCAAAACAACAACAAAAAAACCACTACTAGATGCAGAAATATGAATCGATCTCAAGAACATTATGCTAAGTGATAGAAGCCAGGAACAAATGCTCATGTACTACATGATTTCATTCTGCGACATTCTGGAAAAGACAAACTATAGTGAGAGAAAGCAAATGAATGGTTTTAAGTTTGTGAGGGGCAAAGGATGGGGGAGATAATTGTCTGTTGAAGAAGGGGTAGGAGACCATTTTGGAGGGTGCTGGAGGCTTTCTATTTCTTGATTCTGGTGATGGTTTAAACAGTTGTATACATTTGCCAAAACTGATCAGATTTCACATTTGAAAGTTGTGAATATGATTGTGTATAAATTATATGCTAAAAATTCTGATAACAGTGATAATGTCATGAATGAAGGGCATGAAGACATTTTGTTCCTCTGTATATGACACTTTGAGGAGAGATCAGTTTTGTAGTTTTCTGTCTATGGATGCCTAACCTCAGAAACCTCAGAAAAAATTCAAAGCGATGCATGGTCCATTAAATAAATGATCTCTGTTCCTCAACAGTGTAAGAGACAAAGATTAGCTGAGAATTCATTCCCAATTAAAGGATACTAAAGAGACAAGACAATGAAATACAATGCATAATCCTATACCAGAGGGGAGACAAGTTCCATAACAAATCATTATGAGAATAACTGAACAAACTGGAATATGGACTATAAAGTCTTATGTCAATGTTACATTTTCTGAATATTTTAATTGTACTGTGGTTATGTATTCCAGTTCTTTTTCTTTTCCTTTTGAGACGGAGTCTTGCTCTGTCACCCAGGCTAGAGTGCAGTGCTGTGATCTCAGGTCACTGCAACCTCTGCCTCCAAGGTTCAAGAAATTCTCCTGCCTCAGCCTCTCCAGCAGCTGGGATTACAAGCACATGCCACCACACCTGGCTAATTTTTGTATTTTTAGTAGAGACAGGGTTTCACCTGTTGGCTCAGGCTGGTCTCGAACTCCTGACCTCGTGATCCACCTGCCTTGGCCTCCCAAAGTGCTAGGATTACAGACGTGAGCCACTGCACTCAGCCATATCCTAGTTCTTATGAAACACACTGGGTGGAGCCAAGATGGCCGAATAGGAACAGCTCCGGTCTACAGCTCCCGGCGCGAGCGACGCAGAAGATGGGTCATTTCTGCATTTCCATCTGAGGTACCGGGTTCATCTCACTAGGGAGTGCCAAAAAGTGGGTGCAGGACAGTCGGTGCAGCGCACCGTGCGTGAGCCAAAGCAGGGCGAGGCATTGCCTCACTCGGGAAGTGCGAGGGGTCAGGGAGTTCCCTTTCCTAGTCAAAGAAAGGGGTAACAGAGAGCACCTGGAAAATCAGGTCACTCCCACCCTAATACTGCACTTTTCCAACGCGCTTGGAAAACGGCACACCAGGAGATTGTGTCCCGCACCAGCTCGGAGGGTCCTTCGCCCACGGAGTCTCACTGATTGCTAGCACAGCAGTCTGAGATCAAACTGCAAGGCGGCAGCGAGGCTGGGGGAGGGACGCCTGCCATTGCCCAGGCTTGCTTAGGTAAACAAAGCAGCCAGGAAGCTCGAACTGGGTAGAGCCCACCACAGCTCAAGGAGGCCTGCCTGCTTCTGTAGGCTCCACCTCTGGTGGCAGGGCACAGACAAATGAAAAGACAGCAGTAACCTCTGCAGACTTAAATGTCCCTGTCTGACAGCTTTGAAGAGAGTAGTGGTTCTCCCAGCACGCAGCTGGAGATCTGAGAACGGGTAGACTGCCTCCTAAAGTGGGTCCCTGAACCCTGAGCACCCTAACTGGGAGGCACCCCCCAGTAGGGACAGACACCTCACTCGGCCAGGTACTCCTCTGAGACAAAACTTCCAGAGGAACAATCAGACAGCTGAACTTGCGGTCTCACAAAAATCCACTGTTCTGCAGCCACCGCTGCTGACACCCAGCCAAACAGGGTCTGGAGTGGACCTCTAGCAAACTCCAACAGACCTGCAGCTGAGGGTCCTGTCTGGTAGAAGGAAAACTAACAAACAGAAAGGACACCCACACCAAAAACCCATCTGTACATCACCATCATCAAAGACCAAAAGTAGAAAAACCTACAAAGATGGGGAGAAAACAGAGCAGAAAAACTGGAAACTCTAAAAAGCAAAGCACCTCTCCTCCTCCAAAGGAACGCAGTTCCTCACCAGCAATGGAACAAAGCTGGATGGAGAATGACTTTGACGACTTGAGAGAAGAAGGCTTCAGACGATCAAACTACTCCGAGCTATGGGAGGAAATTCAAACCAATGGCAAAGAAGTTAAAAACTTTGAAAAAAAAATAGATGAATGTTTAACTAAGATAACCAATGCAGAGAAGGGCTTAAAGGAGCTGATGGAGCTGAAAGCCAAGTTTCGAGAACTACATGAAGATTGTAGAAGCCTTGGTAGCTGATGCGATCAACTGGAAGAAAGGGTGTCAGCGATGGAAGATGAAATGAATGAAATAACAGGAGAAGGGAAGTTTAGAGAAAAAAGAATAAAAAGAAACAAACAAAGCCTTCAAGAAATATGAGACTACGTGAAAAGACCAAACCTACGTCTGATTTGTGTACGTGAAAGCGACTGGGAGAATGGAACCAAGTTGGAAAACACTCTGCAGGATATTATTCAGGAGAACTTCCCCAATCTAGCAAGGCAGGCCAACATTCAAATTCAGGAAATACAGAGAACACCACAAAGATACTCCTCAAGAAGAGCAATTCCAAGACACATAATTGTCAGATTCACCAAAGTTGAAATGAAGGAAAAAATGTTAAGGGCGGGCAGAGAGAAAGGTTGGGTTACCCACAAAGGGAAGCCCATCAGACTAACAGTGGGTCTCTCAGCAGAAACTCTACAAGCCAGAAGAGAGTGGGGGCCGATATTCAACATTCTTAAAGAAAAGAATTTTCAACCCAGAATCTCATATACAGCCAAACTAAGCTTCATAAGTGAAGGAGAAATAAAATACTTTACAGACAAGCAAATGCGGAGTGATTTTGTCACCACGAGGCCTGCCCTAAAAGAGCTCCTGAAGGAAGCACTAAACATGGAAAGGAACAACCAGTACCAGCCACTGCAAAAACATGCCAAATTGTAAAGACCATCAATGCTAGGAAGAAATTGCTTCAACTAACGAGCAAAATAACCAACTAAGAGAGGATCAAATTCACACATAACAATATTAACTTTAAATGTGAATGGGCTAAATGCTCCAATTAAAAGACACAGACTGGCAAATTGGATAAGGAGTCAAGACCCATCAGTGTGCTGTATTCAGGAAACCCATCTCACGTGCAGAGACACACATAGACTCAAAATAAAGGGATGGAGGAAGATCTACCAAGCAAATGGAAAACAAAAAAAAGGAGGGGTTGCAATCCTAGTCTCTGATAAAATAGACTTTAAACCAACAAAGATCAAAAGAGACAAAGAAGGCCATTACATAATGGTAAAGGGATCAATTCAACAAGAAGAGCTAATTATCCTAAATATGTATGCACCCAACACAGGAGCACCCAGATTCATAAAGCAAGTCCTGAGTGACCTACAAAGAGACTTGAACTCCCACACAATAATAATGGGAGATTTTAACACCCCACTGTCAAAATTAGACAGATCAACGAGACAGCAAGTTAACAAGGATACCCAGGAATTGAACTCAGCTCTGCACCAAGTGGACATAATAGACATCTACAGAACTCTCCACCCCAAATCAACAGAATATACATGTTTTTCAGCACCACACCACACCTATTCCAAAATTGACCACATAGTTGGAAGTAAAGCTCTCCTCAGCAAATGTAAAAGAACAGAAATTATAACAAACTGTCTCGCAGACCACAGTGCAATCACACTGGAACTCAGGATTAAGAAACTCACTCAAAACCGCTCAACTACATGGAAACTGAACAACCTGCTCCTGAATGACTACTGGGTACGTAACAAAATGAAGGCAGAAATAAAGATGTTCTTTGAAACCAACGAGAACAAAGACACAACATACCAGAATATCTGGGACACATTCAAAGCAGTGTGTAGAGGGAAATTTATAGCACTAAATGCCCACAAGAGAAAGCAGGAAAGATCCAAAATTGACACCCTAACATCACAATTAAAAGAACTAGAAAAGCAAGAGCAAACACATTGAAAAGCTAGCAGAAGGCAAGAAATAACTAAAATAGAGCAGAACTGAAGGAAATAGAGACACAAAAAACCCTTCAAAAAATTAATGCATCCAGGAGGTGGTTTTTTTAAAAGATCAACAAAACTGATAGACTGCTAGCAAGACTAATAAGAAAAGAGAGACGAATCAAATAGACACAATAAAAAATGATAAAGGGGATATCACCACCGATCCCACAGATATACAGTCTACCATCAGAGAATACTACAAACACCTCTACGCAGATAAACTAGAAAATCTAGAAGAAATGGATAAATTCCTCGACAAATACACCCTCTCAAGACTAAACCAGGAATAATTTGAATCTCTGAATAGACCAATAACAGGCTCTGAAATTGTGGCAATAATCAATAGCTTACCAACCAGAAAGAGTCCAGGACCTGATGGATTCACAGCCGAATTCTACCAGAGGTACAAGGAGGAACTGGTACCATTCCTTCTGAAACTATTCCAATCGATAGAAAAAGAGGGAATCCTCCCTAACACATTTTATGAGGCCAGCATCATCCTGATACCAAAGCCTGGCAGAGACACAACCAAAAAAGAGAATTTCAGACCAATATCCTTGATGAACATTGATGCAAAAATCCTCAATAAAAT
>NW_026652276.1:33128503-33154469 GCF_009828535.3 Hylobates moloch | reverse complement strand
GGAAGAATCAATATCGTGAAAATGGCCATACTGCCCAAGGTAATTTATAGATTCAATGCCATCCCCATCAAGCTACCAATGACTTTCTTCACAGAATTGGAAAAAACTACTTTAAAGTTCATATGGAACCAAAAAAGAGCCCGCATCACCAAGTCAATCCTAAGCCAAAAGAACAAAGCTGGAGGCATCACGCTACCTGACTTCAAACTATACTACAAGGCTACAGTAACCAAAACAGCATGGTACTGGTATCACAACAGAGACATAGATCAATGGATCAGAACAGAGCCCTCAGAAATGATGCCACATATCTACAACTATCTGATCTTTGACAAACCTGACAAAAACAAGCAATGGGGAAAGGATTCCCTATTTAGTAAATGGTGCTGGGAAAACTGGCTAGCCATATGGAGAAAGCTGAAACTGGATCCCTTCCTTACACCTTATATAAAAATTAATTCAAGATGGATTAAAGACTTACATGTTAGACCTAAAACCATAAAAACCCTAGAAGAAAACCTAGGCAATACCATTCAGGACATAGGCATTGGCAAGGACTTCATGTCTAAAACACCAAAAGCAATGGCAACAAAAGCCAAAATTGACAAATGGGATCTAATTAAACTAAAGAGCTTCTGCACAGAAAAAGAAACTACCATCAGAGTGAACAGGCAACATACAAAATGGGAGAAAATTTTTGCAACCTACTCATCTGACAAAGGGCTAATATCCAGAATCTACAATGAATTCAAACAAATTTACAAGAAAAAAACAATCCCATCAAAAAGTGGGCAAAGGACATGAACAGACACTTCTCAAAAGAAGACATTTATGCAGCCAAAAAACACATGAAAAAATCCTCATCATCACTGGCCATCAGAGAAATGCAAATCAAAACCACAATGAGATACCATCTCACACCAGTTAGAATGGCCATCATTAAAAAGCCAGGAAACAACAGGTGCTGGAGAGGATGTGGAGAAATAGGAACACTTTTACACTGTTGGTGGGACTGTAAACTAGTTCAACCATTGTGGAAGTCAGTGTGGCAATTCCTCAGGGATCTACAACTAGAAATACCATTTGACCCAGCCATCCCATTACTGGGTATATACCCAAAGGACTATAAATCATGCTGTTATAAAGACACATACACATGTATGTTTATTGTGTCACTATTCACAATAGCAAAGACTTGGAACCAACCCAAATGTCCAACAACGATAGACTGGATTAAGAAAATGTGGCACATATACACCATGGAATACTATGCAGCCATAAAAAATGATGAGTTCATGTCCTTTGTAGGGACATGGATGAAAGTGGAAACCATCATTCTCAGTAAACTATCGCAAGGACAAAAAACCAAACACTGCACGTTCTCACTCATAGGTGAGAATTGAACAATGAGAACATATGGACACAGGAAGGGGAACATCACACTCCAGGGACTGTTGTGGGGTGGGGGAGGGGGGAGGGACAGCATTAGGAGACATACCTAATGCTAAATGACGAGTTAATGGGTGCAGCACACCAACCTGGCACATGTATACATATGTAACAAACCTGCACATTGTGCACATGTACCCTAAAACTTAAAGTATAATAATAAAAAAAAAGAAACATAATGATTATAAGGTAAATGCTCTGATAGCTGTTAATGTATATCACTCAAGAGAGGGGGGGTGAGGTAAGACCGAGCGAGAATGAGGCTTTTAAAGAAAATAGGGCAAAAGGTGAAAAATTAACGAATCTTGGTACAGGATTGTGGTGGGAAAAGTAATGACTCCCTTCAAAATGTCCATATCCTAATCCTCAGAATCTGTTACTATGTTGTTTTCATTGCAAAAAAAAAAAAAAGTTACAATTGTAATTTATGTAAAGATTTTAAGCTATAGATGGAGATCACCCTGGATTATCCAGTGGGCCCAATGTAATCACAGGGATCCTAGTAAGAGGGAGGTAGGAGGGTCAGAGTCAGGCAGAAAAGATGTAGGGACAGAAACAGGCACTGGAGAGGAGAGAACATGCTACGTTGCTGGCTTTGGGGGTGGAGGATGAAGTCCTGAACCAGGAAATACAGAACTCCAGAAGAAACGCAGGCCTGTGGACCCATTTTAGACTTCTGGCCTCCAGAAGCCTAAGATATTGTAAAATAATAAGTTTTTGTTGTTGAAAGCCACTAATGTTGGCTAGGAAGCCAATACAAGTGTAGAGAACGTTCTGTGTCAACCTCTGTAACTTTTCCATTTAAAATTATTTTAAATTTCAAAACAACTTCACAGAAAAAGAAGAGCCAGGAAATAAGCAATTAAATGTGTATGATTTGGGAAAGTTAGTCATCAGAAATATCTACAAGCAGATCATTAGATCAGGCTCAAAAATTGGGTCATAGGAGCCTGTCAAGGTTTAGGGCTTCTACTATTCCTGTCAGTGTAAAAGCTTAACACAAAGATGGGCCTTGTTTGGCTGGAGATGGGCTTCAGTGTGCTGAGGAAAATTGCAGTTAAAAAAAGACAGAGTTTTTCTATTGCTACCCTTTGCTATAAGCTGCAAACTGGAGTCTTAAGAGTGTGAAATCATAGACTATAATAGGGACAAAAATAGTGAATAAGTTGGTGCAAAAAATTGCCATTCTTGGAACATGTATGCAAACCTAATGCCCTGGTAATAGCAGGCCAGTTTTGCTATTTTTGAAAGCACATTACTAAGGAGATTGAATTTTGGCTCATTGACTTCAGTTTCCTAGAAGAGATCTGGAAAGAAGTTCTCAAGATCTCATTTAGTTAATATTTTTGTGCAATTTTCTTTATCCCACTACTCATTTGACAGTTTCTTTTCTATGCATTCGTATGTTTGTTCTGACATTGTATTAGAATATTTTATTTGCTTCTTACTTTACTTTTGACCAAATATGCCATTATAAATGGGTTTATCTCCAAACCCTGTCCAGAGCATGAGTGCTCGAGGAGAGCGTCACAGGTTCTTTAAGATGTGATATTTGCATGGCATAGAGCATTAAAACATGCCTTTACTTCTTTCTAGTAATATTCTTCACAAATATTACATACTTTCTTTACTCAAGATTGCAGGAAGATACAGATCTGTCTCAAAAAAATAAAGCATTATAATGTGCAAAGAAGGAAATTTAAGTGGAATAAATAAATCTTTTTTTTACCACTGTGGGAAATGTCCTAGTAATTTCTATTATGGCTATGAAAGTATTCCTTTATCATTTTGCAAGTACAAAACAATAATAATGTTTTTATTTAAAAATTGATTTTTCATTATGTAGAATCTTGTACAATTTTAATGAATGAGTTATTGGTTGATTGCTTTGTATAAATTTCACAGAAACTTGTTTAAAGTAGACAGATTTAAAAGTCCCTGTGTGAGATAACTGGGCTTTGTTTCTCAGCTTATAATGCTACATATTCTGTATCTCCAACAAAATTAGACAAATCATTTTGTGCCAGTTGAAGACATATGCACCCTGGGTCAAGCCTTTCCTGTCTTGCCATTCTGGATACCACTGACAGTATTTATTATCATTATCATTCATATTTTGCATAAACTATTTAAGAAAATTCATTTTTCTGAATCCCTGCTATAACATTATATTGTCCTGGAGACATTATAGAATCACTATCATCATTATTTGGGTCAACACTATCAAATAAGAAAGTGAATGGAATAATAATAAAAACTCTCAAATTAATTATAATTTCACAGTTATCCACAGATGTAGCAAATAATATCTCTGCCTAAACATTATAAAATGAACAAGTTCTGGGGTTAAATAAAAATGTTATAAGATATAGCAGAATGCAACTAATAAGGTCTACATAATCTATGATTAGCCTCTCTAGTTCCATTTTTTCTTAAAAAGTAAAGTCATATAACTTATATCACTCTTTAGTTGAATTGCATTTGTAACCAGATTAGATGAAATTGTATAATTATAGCTACATATGTATGTTACATATATGACAAAAAGGTTTCTCTTTAAAAATAAAAAGCCAGTCTTTATTTTTTCTTTAAAAGATTTAAAACAAATAGTAATAATTTCTATTCTAAATTGAAGTTCCATTAACTGCCATAGACAGAAAGAATAATAATATGGCAAGATACAAGTTTCCTACATTTTAGCAAGTTCACTGTGCATAAATATGCTTGAGGGCTTTGCAAGTACTTAGTGACACTCTAGGCCCATAAGAAGTATCATCTTCTAGCATAGGAAGCTTTCTTGGGTGTTAAGAACTCTGAGCCAAACCCCTGCATTTAGTTATCAGTTTAGTTATTAGTTTCACAAATTGATTATAGTACTGTTGAACATATGTCTGTAAATGCAGAGAGTTGTTCACAGTTAGATCCAGCTAAAATTAATTGCTTGTCTGATATTGGCTGCAGGACATGTAAGTCCTTTCAGATTCTTCAACACAGAGACTGGTCCCAACATGCAACCTTGTACAGAAGATCATGTGGGCCCCTTCATGTACATCAGTACATGTTGGCTTTTAGCCCCACACAGTCTGACAATCATTATCGCCTCCAACAACATCACTCCCAGTGCCAAAAGGCAGCAGCTGGCCGCTGCTAAAGGAATCCTTCCCAAGAGTCTCTATGACATGTGGCAGAAGGAAGGGCATGCCTTGCTAGTCCCTTGGTAACTCTTGTTCACATCCCACACTGACAGCTCATAGCACCATTGTGCAGGAGCCCTGCTGTATCTCTCCCGTGCTCATGTCTAAGTTCAGGAGGCAGAAATTGCATCAGGCCTTGTGATGCTAATGGCTGGCTATGCAGTATGAGTAGGAACTCAGGGTTATTCTTACTCTTTGTGCATTTAGCTCTGAATGAAAGTATAGGTGACAAAAAGGAGCTGGATAAAATATCTCTGAAAAATCTGAGCCCGGTAGCTGTGGTGGACCCACTCAGAGGTTTCAAAGGTAATTAGGACTAAATGCTGTTTTGGTGGGATGCTTTGTCTCCAACATTGGAGTAGGGTTTTTACTGCTTCTCTTCAGCATGGTATGGGCTTTTCACTGTAATATTTCAGAGACAGCTTTTTTGCATTAGCTTCCCAGTGAAAGCCACTGAGTGAATATAGAGTTTTGCTACAATGAATCAACCATGGCCTATTTGCTTAGTGTCAGAGGCTTTCCTGTTTTTGGAAAACAGAATCTTCAAAATTGTAATGACGTGTGTGTATGTGTGTCTGTGTGTTTATGTATCTTTGTGTATTTATACATATATTTCTGGATAATTTATGCTGAAGTGTTTTTTATTTGCTTGGTTGTCTTGTCTAAACCAAGATCTATTAAGAAAAAAAGGAAACTAAAATTGTGTATGAAGGAAGCTATTTCTGTTTTCGAGCTTATTCATTTATGTAACAGCATGAGTAAGCTGCTGACACAGAAGCCTTCATGCTTAAATTATATTATAGAAAAGGCTCATAGTATCTAATTTTAACTATATTAGCTGCCATGTTCACTGATTTTTAAAATTGCATATGAAAGCTCACCATTTATGTAAAGGTTTTCGAGAAAAGAGTGTGTGTATACATATATATATATATATATATATATATGTATACACACACACACACACAAATGAACTAAGAATTTGGTGGTTGTCAGAGACAATAAATAATTTTAAAATAATGTTTTAATTCTTCTTTTTCCTATTAATCAGTGAAATAAGATAGAATAATTACATAATATTGTATTCAGTGGCCTAACAATGCATTTATTCAAAGTATGTTCTTATTACCATCAATTTCATCTTAAGGAAGAATTCCTTCTTGTGTCCTCTTTTCCTCTTGATCCTTTCTCTTTTGCCTCCTGCTAGATTTATTTATCTTTTCTGAAAAGGATAGCTCCTATTTTTCTCAACTCTTCAAATTCTCCTGCTTTACCTGCTCATTCTGCTCTATAAACACAGATTGCATTTTCATTATCCTCAAACAATTAAAGTCTTCTTGTCAATCTTGCACTAAGTCAGCTATCTCTTCATTCTTCCTTTCATGAAGAATTTCATGAAGGTCCATGTTACTTTCAGCAACTTCTCTTCACCCACCAATTGCTTTTTTAAAGGTCACCTGTAGTCTTTGACTTAATGCAAAGATGAAATCTAATAATCTAAATGTGTGTAATTCTGCTTATTATTGAAGTCATTTATGTTTCATAGCAACTAAATTAAGAAAGTAGCATGTATTAAATATAGGCACCGGTGGTATAGAGATTAAAGATATTACTCAGTCTCAAAAACTTACAGTTTAGTGATGGCAATGGACATGAAATAAACATCATACAATGCAAGGCAACAACTCATAAAGGTATGATTTCTTATATAAACATGACATTTG
Organism: Hylobates moloch; assembly: GCF_009828535.3. Lineage (NCBI taxonomy): Eukaryota > Metazoa > Chordata > Mammalia > Primates > Hylobatidae > Hylobates > Hylobates moloch. The sequence goes on along the minus strand of NW_026652276.1, from coordinate 33,148,102 downwards.
TTACTTGCTAACCAAGACTGTTTATCTAGAAACATGAAACTTTCTTAATTTAAAGAATTTTACGATGTATTATACCTTAAAAAGGGATTATTTTTTAACTGGGAGAAAAATGTTGCTTACAAAAATCTTTGGTTTCTTAGATGTAAAACATGAATCTTCAATTCAATAATAGTATTTAACATAAACAAATAAAGAATCTCACATTTAAAAAAAGGTTAAGACAACTGATTCAATTATCCAAATAATTGCTTTTATTTGCTATGAAGTGCCTAGGTCATGCCTTCTAGAATTTTCCCATCTTTTGTAAAAACTTGATTTTTTTCCCCACTAAATATCTATGACCCATGATCTAGATTTCTGTAATATTAAATGTATATATGCTTATATATAGATATAGTTGATATGTGATAGATAGATAGACAAATAAACTCTCCTTGGTAAAATGTACATGAACCTTTAAGGAGAAGTAGTGAGTTAAGTTGACTACATATTTTCAAGAGTTTTTTTATGACCCATGATAGATCAAAGGCTGAATGTTTTAGCAGGGGAAATCTTGTAAACCTAACTAGGAAGAATAACCCAAACCCTTATGAGGACAGTTGAAATAAGATCCTACTTAAATACATATGAATAATGGTTTGAGACGGAAACTCCATTAAAAGGTTGCATTTTCTTTAGTCATTTTTACAATCTATCTAATATATAACCTTTGCACAATTTTACAGGAGACAAGTTCATGACACACTAATTACCCTAGGGGACTATGCTCCCATCTGAATAATGTGACCACAGCAGCTTCTTCTTTATAATTCACCTATAATTTTATCATATACTTTGGTTTTCATGCAAGCCATTGATTAACCCAACCCTACAGCCAACATTCTCTGTGTAGCTAGATATGAAGTGACTTGGCTTGAGAACTGCTCCTTATGGGGTAACGACTAATGATATTCATTCATACTCTCATTTTTGTTACATGTCGATTTCAGGAGCGAGGAGGAGAATCAGAGACTGTATTAGAGGCACAGACAGTGGGGTTAAAAATAGTAAAGCGCTCAGTTGTCATTATGGTGAAATCAATAGATGGGGGGCAGAAGCAAAAGCTAGCTTCTATAGGATGGCATATCAGTGTCCAGTACTTCTTCTGGATCACAAGAGTCTCCATAGTAACTGGAACAGTTCCAACTATGTTTCAGTCCTCCAAAGCCCAAACAAATGTTTGGGTTTTTGTGTTTTTATAATAAATGCCTAACAAGTTACTTAGCCATTGTCTGTTCCTTATGACTCAAAATGCCTAATGTACTATTTCAGATTTACGAATGAATAAATGCTCTAATGCTGTATTATGCATTTGAAAAGCTGGCCGAGTTTACATTATATTATCAGCACATGCTAATAATATATATGCTTTTTCTAGTATTTTTCCATCAGCAATAATTATATTTGTTGGTAAATAATGTGAACAGTGTTGTGTGCTATTGCTTGAAATTCTGGGTTTCTTCATGTATGCTGGTGATGTAAAAATGTGTTAAAAAGAAAACTAACCAGTTCTATTTAGAAGAATTTTTATAGTACACATTCTCTGAAAACAGTTATAATTTAAATGAAAATATCTGCTTTCATTTTTAATGCATTTCTTATACATTTAAATAAAATTATGGAGATAAACATGTAATTTCCATTAGATGGAGTGTGGATAATTGGAGATTAAATATTTTTGCAAAAATTTGTTTATGCACATTTAAAATTTTATGTTGTCACATGAATTAATCAGCAGAAACAAATGTACAATATGTAAATTTATTTTGGGGGACCCGTGAGGTTTTAGCCATATTTTTCTCACTTGTTCCCTAAGCCACAAAGGCAATTAAATAGTATGAATATAAAATGGAAACCTTTATCTGAATCATCTCCTTAAATTGATGTTCCACTTTGTGATAAATCATGCAATTTTGGTATCTCATGTTATCTATCATAGTGCTTTGATTACATTAATGTCTAATGAATGTGGATGCTATTCTTTGAATTATTTTAGGTTACCTTCCGACTTTTCCATATTATGTACTCCTATAACCACTATCAGTCTTTATCAATATCCCTTACTGAAAAAAATGCATCTTTCAATTTGTTAAGGCATACATTGTAGATTTTGATTTAACACCTACTGGCACTCCAGAAACATGTGATAATCATTATGTATACAGTAACATCAGAAGTTTAAATTAAAATGAACAAAATCTACTCAATTACTTATATATTTGATTTCATAGAGCTGATACCTATTTGTGGTGTTAATGATTGACTAGAGCTCTAACATAATATATTACTACATCATCATTTTAGATTATTGAATTTGATAATTAACCTAGCCCAGGTACTAGCATTTTATTGTTCCTAGACAGAGCTGAGTTTTTCAGCCTGTAAGATGATACAAACTCTTTTTAAAATTTTCACTCTTTTGTGCCTTTAGCAAATATGACTTCAACTAAAAAGTAGTAAAACGCATTAAATCTTTCTACACATCACAAAATTCTCTGAAAGGTCTCCATGTGTGACCATTGTGGCTCAATACCGTCATTATCATTGGAAATTTTATACATGTGTCTGACATGATTTGTTGAAATTGGCTGCTTCCTTCTGAAACCTTTAATGATAATTCAATTCAAATGATACAAAAGATGGCATTAATGTATTTGTTTTTCCCCTAGAATGATTGTCACATAATGTGTAGAGAAAAAGGAAGAATCAAAGGAAGGCAAACCTGTGCAGTGGAGACACAAAGGGTCACTGGCAGGTTTCAAATGATCCAAGACATCCTCAAGTAAGAGAAATCATTACAATTAATCCAGTCTTCAGCTGATGGCTTTCTCTGGCCAATAAACTTAAGGAATCAAGACTAAAAATAGCATTACCCTTTGCTCACTGGAATATTTGTTACACTGAAAATCATTAAGGAGGCAAAACAATAAAATCAAGCTTTTGTACCAGAAAAGAGCAAACATTTGGTTTGATATTTAAAATATATTTTAACATTTAGAAATGCATTTTAATATATAGATATTAATTTAAAATTTTATGATAGGAAATATTGGTTAAAGATTGTTCTTTACACCAAATTTTTAGTCAACTGTCTCCAGTACAGTGAAAATTCAAAGGGTAATAATGGTCTTCAACCAATTTCCCCATCCCACTGGCTTTTCCAGATAACACCTATACTAGCTGTGTAAATTTGGGCATGTTGCATAACTCCTCTGAGCCACAGATTTATTTGCAAGTTATCAAGACATTTCTGCATGTTAAATTAAAAGCATATGCAAACCAGAGTTATTGACACCCAAGAGTTTCCTAGTAAATGTTAATTCCTTAAAACAATTTACAATTCAGTCAAAAACCTGTATTAAAGAACATCTTGGAAGATGTTCTTGAAGGATGCAGCTGAAAGTCAAAGGATAGAGATGTTTAATTGACAAGATATTTCATGTAAATTATAATAGTGTCTTACATTTGTAAATAACATTATAGTTTCCAAAGTGCTTTTATCTTATATCTTACTTGGGCCTCAAAAATTTTCTCTGATATATGTATGATAACATTGTTAAAATCCCTGTATGTATCTTAATATTTAAAAAATATTTGTGTTTCATTGGGAGTGGAATCAATAGATTCTATACACACTACTCATATCTTAAACTTCCCTGTAAAATATCATACCTCTTGACTTCTCAGGTAGAACTTCTTCTAAAAACTCCTGACCTCTTTCCATACTCCATACACCTCACACCTTTCTATGGAGATGCAATGAGTTCTCTGATTAGTGAATGAAGCCATTTGTCTGACTTTTATAAAAACAAAGGCTATTTAGCCTCTATCTGCTCTCTCCTTGGTGGAGCACTGTCTTGAAGTCTACATGATGGGGTAGGTCTTCTAGCCAGTCGACTTAAGATATATTCTCCAATTTTAGTTTTATTAATAAAGATAACATCGTCCTCTCCATCTGCCTTACCCCTGTTAGTTCTGAACATTGGTGAAGAAAGTTGAGCTATTTCTGTTCTCTTCAAACTCCAATATAACTAAAGAAAAAATAAAATCAAGATTAAAAGAGTTTGAATGACTAACCCAAGAATACAGAATTAGTAAATGGGAGATCCAAGATACAAATCCACATTTCTAGACACCAAGTCTGGAGTCCCTTCAATTTACCACTCTATTTATCATCTCACTTTTCTTTTACAATTTTTTTTTTCCAGTCCTGGAACTTTTATTTGTTGGGCAAGCACTTAGAAGCTCTGTGATATGCAAAAGTTACTCAAACTCTCTGAGCCTTGTTTATTCATCTCTAAAGTGGAAATGTAATACCTCACTGGGCTATTGTGAGGATTAACAAAATAATGTACATGAAACAAATCTTCTATTAGGCACTTCAGAAGTGATGCTTATATTTTCTTCTTTCTTCCTTCATTCATATTAACACCAAAGGGAAAAATTTCAGTGTGAACTTTTCAATCAGTTTATTGAAATATGTTTCCACGTGACATTTGCTGGCTTTATTCTCACCATTAACTCTTACTAGGAAAACTGACATTTTGCTTCATGATTGTTATTAGTAGAACATATCATTTCTCTCATCAATTTTTCAGTTACATTTTTTATAATTCCAAACTATAATCCTGCACTTGAAAAACACCTTAAGTGGTCTTATACTACCATTTTTAAAAGAAAAGTATGACTTAGAAATTGTTACATAAAAAATTCTTGTTGAGTAACTATTACAAAAAGCATTTCTGACATTGTAGCCTCAAAAAAATCATAAAATATAATTGAGGTAAAAAGAGAAGAAAATTCAGCAAAAGAAATAGACAAAGATGACAGGAGAAAACTGAAAAAATAGGAGAGAAAATAAATTATATTTTATATAATCATAATATTTTAAAATTTTATATTATATTTAACAATTATATTTTTTAAAACGTGAAGAATTTTTATGCCTGAAAAATGGAATGGAAAATAAATTTTAGAGATAGATACAATGTATACTTCTAGATAGGAGAAAGTTTTTTTCGAAATTGAAATTGATGGCACCAATGGAAACATTTGATTGTATGGTCAGATCAGAAAATGATTAAAATAAGGAAGTGTTAAAATTGAAAACATTATTTGGCTTGCTGGAATTTTCATTGAATTAATAAATTTAATTAGATGGTTTTATGAAAATATGCCTAATTAAAAATTTAACTATAGCATATACTTTTCCTGTGTATTCTTCCCTCGACATGCTGTGTCCCCCACCATTTATTGACACTTTTACTCTAAAATGATACAATAGTATTTTTTTGCATAATTTCCACAGAACAGCTACAAAAAACACGTAGTGTATTTAAAGGACTGAATGATCCATGGATGTGGTTATAAATAATCGTTCAGAATATATTGGTAGATAACAGATCAAGCTAAGTCTTATTCTTAATATTTTTTCATCTTTATTCTGGCTGGACACACTTTTGTATTTTTCAAGCTAATCAACATCTGTAAAGAGAAACAAATGTCTCTTCAATTTCTGTTTTTGCAATATTGAAAAGAATATGATCAATGACTAATTTCAGGTCAACCACCTGGGAAACACTGCATTTATGGTTAAGAGTGGCATGGAAACATTAGACCTCATGGCATGGTGCTGTATCTTCAGATCACTTCATACTCTGACTGTATTAAATAAATAATATTTATTTAATTTACCACAGGTTTTCATGTGGGACATTTGTTTTCTGTTTAGCTATTTTACGCTTTTTTTTTAACCGTGATTTGAAGTGTTTTCTGCACATTTTGTCCCCTTCATTGTAGCTCTAGAAATTTATTTACACAAAGTATCAGATTTAGTTTTGGAGATAGATGTACTTAGGATTATATTTTTTCTACTCTATTTTCTGGTGTTTGATTATCTCTTAAATCCCTTGATATACTTGTGAATTAAAACCTACATATTGTTTAAAAAGTAATTTAGAGCTGCTGGATAATTTACTGTCCCTCTTTGCTAGGAAGATAGAATGTAGGTGAACCCACTTAATCTAATAAAGGGCCTACTAGACTCCATCTTGAGTCACAGTTTTGAGAATAATTTTGTCATTCGTCCCCCACCTTTCCTGCTCCAAGGTGTAGTCTTCCAGGGGTTCCAGGCCCTAGAGAAGTCATAGTGGCTCCTCTCCCATCTTCCTGTGTTTCCTGAATTCTTGCTCTTATCTCCCAGTTACTATGAGACTGCTTAAAACTTTATCCCATGAAGTGTTTGCTTGGCCTATCTTTAACCTGTTCCTTCTGCACAGCTTTAGAATTCGTCATATTGTCACAGTCAAACTAGCAGAGAGAATGATTCTCTGATATCTGTTTCTCACTTGTCACACTCCACACTCGTAGTCTTTCAAGTCTCCAGATTTTTAAATTTTGGGCTCGAGACTCTTCCATAATTTCTACTGATTTTTTTTTCTTAATAGTACAATTTACCTGGGTTATTTGCCACATCCTCAGCCTCTTGACCTCAACCCAGAATCAGCAGATACTCAAAGGAAGTTAGCCAGTTCAGAATGTTGGCTTACCTCTCTGTGCTGTTCAGTCACCTGCATGGTTTTGCCATTTGAAATTCTGGTTATATCGGCTAATCTCCCCTGTCTTCAAACACAATTTTTTCTGTTTTTTAATTTTATTTTGTTCTTCTTCTAATTGTCTTCTAAGAAAGATTTACCACAAGTTACTTTATCATAGCTTTGAGTGGCACTTTAATATCATATTTTAAAAGAAACAAAACAATAGAAATGTATTAAAATATCTTCTCAAGGTAAGAATATATTGTGGTACTTTATAAACACAAAAGTAGTCACATTAAAAACTGGTAAGTTCTTGGTAAATTAGATTATACATGTCTATCTTCAGTATTTTATAAAATGCATGGTTTCCTCAAAGCTGTAAAAGCATAAGTGTATTTTTAAAAGGTTTTATTGTCTCCATGAGTTAGGTCTCCACAAGATTGCACTTCTTTTAATAAAGTTTCCATTTTTCCTGGGCATATGTATGCAACAGATTAAATCCATGTTATCTTTCTTGGTTAGTGTTGTGGGTTGATGGTTTCCTCTTCTCACAGCTGCTGCTAGCTATTCAGGAAGAAGCTTTGTACAAGTGTCTGTGTGTTGGTGGAAGCTTAATTGTTCAGTGTTTCATTGATTTCCAAGCTATTTATACCTTGACTATCCTCTGTTTCAATGTCAAATATCAATTACATAGTAAGACTTTAAAAAAAAAATAAGACAATGCACATTCTAAATGTGTGCTTTGGGATAAAGACACCAGTTACTAGCTCGCATTGCTTTTCCATCAATATAATATATTCCTTTGACCATTTTGAATCAACTTGCCTCTGCTTTTTTCATTATCTGCTCTCAATATGAAGAATGCTGACTCTACAATTGTGTAAAGTTTTATATCTGCAGAATGTACCCTCACCAATCAATATGAAATTAATATTTTCAGGTTAGTAGTAAGCTAGAGTTCCTGTCTTTCTGCACCTTTCCTGAGACAATCTTAGCTGGAATAGATATGACTTTAATTAGTGTCAGCACTCTTAAGCCCTTTCAGTTAATGTAAAATTAAGGCCCCTAGATGTCAGTATTCTGCTAGAAAGCATGCTATAAATAGTCACTAAATCACAGCTGCTCAGCCAAAGAACTCTGTGAGCAGTTAATCATCACCTTACATACTGCAAGTTTCAAGTTGTTTGATGATTGACTGACAATGGACTTAGGCTTCTCATTCTATGAGAAAGTAAGTGATAATATTGATAGGATTATTCTTGGTCTCTAGCAGCTCTCCAGATGTTATTTTATCAGACACACACTCACTGGCTCACAGTAAGTGATGTTTCAATGTAAGGTACAAGGTTTATTATCTCATACAGTGGGGATCATTTAGATTTTGAAACATACCTATTTCATAGTTCAAATAGCTTACTTTTATGACATTTTCTAAGATGTCATGTCTATAAATTGATATCAATTTACTTTACCACAGGTTACTTTATCATAGCTTTGAGTGGAGCTTTGATATCATATTTTAAAAGAAACAAAACAATAGAAATGTATCAAAATACCTTCTCAAGGTAAAAGTATATTGTGGTACTTTATAAACACAAAAGTATTCACATTAAACAACTGATAAGTTCTTGGTAAATTAGATTATGTATGTCTACCTTTGGTATTTTATAAAATGCATGGTTTCCTATAAGTTGATATCAATTTATAGGCATGGCATCTTAGACAATGTCATAAAAGTAAGCTATCTGAAGCATCTCTACTTTAATGGACCTAAAGCTGGGACATGCTACTAAGATATGTTTTATCAGGCTCTTCTAATTATCCTACTTATGTGAATGATACTAATACTGTTAGACAAATTACTATGATGTCAACTGTCAGCACACTTACAAAGAAAGTAGACTAGGTCTTCTGTCCTCTTTTGTTCCCCAGGAGATCCCTCAGCAATTAAAATAGAAATGGATTATAGGTCAATGCTTAATTCCTTCTTCTCAAATGCTATGGACAAAATTATTTAATGTGAGAATTGTTTTTATACAAATAAATTTGTTTATAACCACAGCTTTTCACCAAGATTTTCTTAGACCCCACAAACTGTCTAACCAAATTACAATTATTCAGCCATCAAACTGTTTATCTGGGACAATATTTATTTTTGTATGTTAAGTAATAACTAGAAAGATGTATGAGAGATCTCTTAAAATATAAAGTCAGTTGGAAATAGAATCATAAAAAATAGGTTGTGATGGATTATAAAATTATTGACGCTTTGCTGAGTTTAAAATGATAGATTCTACAAGTAATCATTGCAATCAGCAAAATAAGGCCATGAAATTAATAGGATTAGTCACATACAACCCTAACATAGGACACATTATTTACAGCACATTTATGAAGATTCAGGTTTAACTCTATATAGTGTCAGAAGCTGTAATTATAAACTGAATATTCAAAATAGATAAATCTCATCAATTCACAGGATAATGTTTGACATCTCAAGTGCCATCCTACACTAGCACTATGCCATTAAACTCTTCTGTCATTTCTTTTTATACTAGAATCCTTCCAAACCACAAGGAAAATCACCAGGCCAAAAGTGAGTTTCTAAGTCTGGACATGTACTGGTTTTCTCTAGCAATCAACTCTCAATTTTTGGTAAAATGAGGCCATTTAAAACCCTCTTCTTAATTACACATATTTATGTAACTCATCACTCTACCTCCCAAGTCCATATGAAGACTTTCAGGTTTTGAAATATGAGAATTATGATAATCCCATAGAACAAGGTGGGAAATATTCCCCTTCTTTCTATTCTCTGGAAGAATTTGTGTAAGACTGTGTGAAATTATTTCTTCCTTAAATATTTGAACAAATATGACTGTGATTGTGAAGCTCTCTGGGCCAGAAGATTTCCTTGTGGGAAGATTTCAAAAGTATAGATTTAATTCCTCTAATAGATTAATAATATTCAGATTTTTTTATGTGTTTTTATCAGTTTTGGTGTGTTGTTTTTTATGATTATCTTTTTCATCTAAATAATTAAATGTATTAATATATAAGGTTTTCTTAATATCCTCTTATAGACTTTTTCATATCTGTTGGGTCTATAATGATGGTCACCCCCACCACAGCTTCATTTCTGATATTAGTAATTTGTGTTTTTCTCATTTTTTTGTCTTGCTATCACTTATTAATTTTATTAATTCTCCCAAAGATCTAAATTTTGACTTAGTTCATTTCTCTATTGTATATTTGGACTTTTTCTAATGTATATGTGCTTTATATTTTATTGGTGTCTGCTCACTTTAAAAAGCCTTTTCTCCCTCCAATATATTCTTTGTGTTTAATTTACTGTTCTTTTCCTAGATTTTGAGATGGAAGCTTGAATCACTAACTTTTCCATTTTTTCTTCTTTTCTAACACGTGCATTAAAAAGTAAAAATAACAACAACAAAACTCTTTAGCGTTTCACTGTTCAGCTGCATTTTACAAATATGTCTATGCCTTATTTTTTAATGCTTAGCTTAAAATATATTAAAATTTCATTATGATTGATCTTTGATCATTAATTACACAAAAGTATGATGTTTAATTTTCAAATGTATTATTCCAAACATTTACTTCAGAATTATTAACCTATTTTTGTGACTTAGAAAGCTATTTTATAACTATATCATTGTTCTGAATGATCATTGTGATATTTACTCAATTTATAATATATGAATACAATCTATGACACTCATCAGTAATAAATATCTCTGAAAGATGTAAAACAACGGAATATTCCCAGAAACAAAACAAGACTCTTATGCCAGAATTGGCTGATTTAACTTATTGTGGATTTTTAGTTATGATTAGATGGGTCTTCTTTTGGTACCTCTCTAGATTTACTCAGTCAAGAAAAAACTAACATCCACAATAAACATTAAATTTCTAATACAGCATCATCTTGATACCAAAGCCTGGCAGAGAAACAACCAAAAAAGAGAATTTTAGACCAATGTCCTTGATGAACATTGATGCAAAAATCCTCAATAAAATACTGGCAAACCGCATCCAGCAGCACATCAAAAAGCTTATATACCATGATCAAGTGGGCTTCATCCCTGGGATGCAAGGCTGGTTCAACATACACAAATCAATAAATGCAATCCAGCGTATAAACAGAACCAAAGACAAAAACCACATGATTATCTCAATAGATGCACAAAAGGCCTTTGACAAAATTCAACAACCCTTCATGCTAAAAACTCTCAATAAATTAGGTATTGATGGGACGTATCTCAAAATAATAAGAGCTATCTATGACAAACCCACAGCCAATATCATACTGAATGGGCAAAAACTGGAAGCATTCCCTTTGAAAACTGGCACAAGACAGGGATGCCCTCTCTCACCACTCCTATTCAACATAGTGTTGGAAGTTCTGGCCAGGGCAATCAGGCAGGAGAAGGAAATAAAGGGTATTCGATTAGGAAAAGAGGAAGTCAAATTGTCCCTGTTTGCAGATGACATGACTGCATATCTAGAAAACACCATCATCTCAGCCCAAAATCTCCTTAAGCTGATAAGCAACTTCAGCAAAATCTCAGGATACAAAATCAGTGTGCAAAAATCACAAGCATTCCTATACACCAATCACAGACAAACAGAGAGCCAAATCATGAGTGAACTCCCATTCACAATTGCTTCAAAGAGAATAAAATACCTAGGAATCCAACTTACAAGGGATGTGAAGGACCTCTTCAAGGAGAACTACAAACCACTGCTCAATGAAATAAAAGAGGATACAAACAAATGGAAGAATATTCCATGCTCATGGCTAGGAAGAATCAATATTGTGAAAATGCCCATACTGCCCAAGGTAATTTACAGATTCAATGCCATCCCCATCAAGCTACCAATGACTTTCTTCACAGAATTGGAAAAAACTACTTTAAAGTTCATATGGAACCAAAAAAGAGCCCGCATCACCAAGTCAATCCTAAGCCAAAAGAACAAAGCTGAAGGCATCACACTACCTGACTTCAAACTATACTACAAGGCTACAGTCACCAAAACAGCATGGTACTGGTACCAAAACAGAGATATAGATCAATGGAACAGAACAGAGCCCTCAGAAATAATGCCACATATCTACAACCATCTGATCTTTGACAAACCTGACAAAAACAAGCAATGGGGAAAGGATTCCCTATTTAATAAATGGTGCTGGGAAAACTGGCTAGCCATATGGAGAAAGCTGAAACTGGATCCCTTCCTTACACCTTATACAAAAATTAATTCAAGATGGATTAAAGACTTACATGTTAGAGCTAAAACCATAAAAACCCTAGAAGAAAACCTAGGCAATACCATTCAGGACATAGGCATGGGCAAGGACTTCATGTCTAAAACACCAAAAGCAATGGCAACAAAAGTCAAAATTGACAAATGGGATCTAATTAAACGAAAGAGCTTCTGCACAGAAAAAGAAACTATCATCAGAGTGAACAGGCAGCCTACAAAATGGGAGAAAACTTTTGCAACCTACTCATCTGACAAAGGGCTAATATCCAGGATCTACAATGAACTCATACAAATTTACAAGAGAAAAACAAACAACCCCATCAAAAAGTGGGCAAAGGATATGAATAGACACTTCTCAAAAGAAGACATTTATGCAGCCAAAAAACACATGAAAAAATGCTCATCATCACTGGTCATCAGAGAAATGCAAATCAAAAATACAATGAGATACCATCTCACACCAGTTAGAATGGCCATCATTAAAAAGTCAGGAAACAACAGGTGCTGGAGAGGATGTGGAGAAATAGGAACACTTTTACACTGTTGGTGGGACTGTAAACTAGTTCAACCATTGTGGAAGTCAGTGTGGCGATTCCTCAGGGATCTACAACTAGAAATACCATTTGACCCAGCCATCCCATTACTGGGTATATACCCAAAGGATTATAAATCATGCTGCTATAAAGACACATGCACACGTATGTTTATTGTGGCACTATTCACAATAGCAAAGACTTGGAACCAACCCAAATGTCCAACAATGATAGACTGGATTAAGAAAATGTGGCACATATACACCATGGAATACTATGCAGCCATAAAAAATGATGAGTTCATGTCCTTTGTAGGGACATGGATGAAACTGGAAACCATCATTCTCAGCACACTATTGCAAGGACAAAAAACCAAACATCGCATGTTCTCACTCATAGGTGGGAATCACAGAAGGAAACCTCCAGGGATTTGTGGGGTGGGGGAGGGATAATTGGAGTATACCTAATGTAATGATTTAATGGACATGTGCATATATGTAATAAACCTGCACATTGTGCACATGTACCCTAAAACTTAAAGTATAATAATAATAAAATTTAAAAAAAAAGTGGAAGGACAGGCAGTGCACTGCTAGTGCCATGGTATGTTCATGTGAACTAGAAAAAAGGTCTGCCTTTCTCAAGACATTTCACATCACCTCTTGGAAACTTGCCGTAATAAAGATTCATATTTACCTGAAAAAAAATCTCAAGGAATTTAAAAAGATTGAAACCATACACAGAATATTCACTAACTTCACAGAATTAAATAAAATTCAATGTCAATAGGATACTTAGTAAACTCACAAATACTTGGAAATCAAACAAAAAACTTCTAAATAATTCATAGATCAAAATCAAAAATCAAAAGGAAATATAGAACACATTTTGAATTAAAAGACAATAAAATCTGAAGTGCTGTAATACTCAATTATTTGATCTGAGTGGCAGTTACATAGCTTTCACTTTCTGACAACTTGTTAAATTTAGGGTTTATGTTATTTTCTGTATGGGTATGATCTGTTATACTTACGTTTTAGTTAAAAATAAAAGTTATTAGCATGTAGCTGACACTGGAAGCCTAGCTAGTATATTTGAAGAGGCAATAGTAAAGTGAGAAATAGAGGAAATGAAATGGTATTGTAGAGAATAACAACATTGATGAGGCTCATTCCTGCAGTGATACAAGAGATAGAAAAAAATTATTTTAGGCAGATAGCGAGGGCAAAACATTCCTTGGCAGAACTTCCCTTCTAACAAAAAGCAGCCCAAGTAATCACTTCTTTTCTAACAAATGGCAGCCTGGAAGATCGGGCTGCAAACATAGATAAGGAAGCTGGAAGCTTGCACAGGGGAATGCTCACAGCTGCACAGATAGAAAGGGCTACCTGGGGCCAGGCGTGTCCACCACGGGGGCTCCACCTTTCTTTTTTTTTGTTAGCACATGCACAGTAAGAAAAAAAAAAGCAACATGGAGTAGCTCAGGTAGAGGACTCACCTCTATCATAAAAGATTTGGGTGAGGGCTTCCAGAGATTCACGCCCTATGCAGATGGCACACCTGGTCCTAACCACTTTTTTACACCCTACGTAGATCAAATACTGTCTCCCCACTAGCTTGTCTATAAAAACCCTTGCATTTCACTGTGGATTGGCAACCCATTTTTCTGGGACCCCTCTCTGTAACAGAGAGCTATTCTCTTTCTTTCACCTGTTAAAATTCTGCTCTAAACCTCACCCTTTGTGTGTGTGTCTATGTCCTTACATTTGTGTCCATGAAACTAAGAACATCAGGTGTTGCCCCAGACAACAAGGCTGCTTCAACAGGTGAGCGGCAACAATCTGGGCCAGTGGTGTGGGGGTAAGAAGGATTTACCAAGACAGTTGTAGGTTAAGAAAGGCAGATTTATTGCAGGAAGTATGAAAATACAAGGCCAGAAAGCAACGAGCGAATAAGCATGAGAGGAGCTGACTGCGCAAGGAAACAAAGGCTTGCGAGGGGTTTTATAAAACAGTGCTTACGCTAAAGAGTGCCACATGAAGTACTGATAATGCCATGGCTGCAGTGAGCAAACTCGCAGGTGTCTGATGACAGCTGGGTGCAGGAAGATTGTGACTTATTTCAGCAGGAAGGCTATGTGTCCTGGACCATAAGGAAAGGCTGACTTATAGCTTATCTGCTTTCTCCTTTTGCTTTTCCTTTGTTCCAGCAGCCTGATTCCTTTACCTAATTATGACTCCACACTCATGAAGATTAATAGGAAGATGCAGATTAGCAGGAAGACCAAACAATGATGTGAATAAAACCCACATGGTGAAAATTATAAGAAAAGAGTAGAAATCAAATTGTTTTCTGCTAGAGTGAGCCTGAGTTAAAAAGAAAAGTGCAGTATTAATGATGCTTAAAGTCAAGGTCCAAATTAGAGTATGTCAAGAGAAGTTTAAAAGTGAAGGAGTAGAAAATAAGAGTATGCCGATATGTTTTAGAAATATATTTATATATGAATAAAAACATTCTTTCAAATTTATTGGTAAAATAAGTACTTATTTTTCCTGTATAAGAAGTATAGTTTTAGGCAGCCACCAATGTTGAATCAGAAGCAAAACAAATGCAAGGTTGAAATCTCTGTAGTTTTCTCCGTGATACCTTTCGAAGGTAGAAGGAAGTGGCCACTTATTTCTCTTTTTATGTGACTTCCAGCTCCAAGAGAAGCTGGGGCAGTGTATGCTTAGCTAGGCACTTTGTTGCTCCAAGCCAAATCAGAGTTCTCTTTGCAAAACAGGAGTGAGTATGGAAGTTGGGGAGGCAACTCAGAATACATGCTTCTTCCATAACATGCATCTCTTCCATTAGGGAAGCTACCCCAAATTCTCATCCAGGTACCTCATCCACCTTGAAGTCTTGACTCTGTTGGTGAGGTAGTCTTTTTCATCATCCATTAATTCATTTAACAAATATTTATTGAGCACCAACTGCTATATGTCAAGCACTGTTCTGGTTCTCAGGGTATATTAGAGACCAAAAAAAAAAAAAAAAAAAAAAAAAAAAAAAGACAACGATCTCTGCCATCGTCCTAACTGAAAGTCAGGTTATGTGTATCCACATACTTGTGGCAAAGGAACAGTCTAAGTGTGTGAAATTCCCATTTGGAAAAGGAGATTATGGAAAATATGCAGAAGGAACTTTTCCAGAACTCATAGTAACCCTTGCTGGACAGTACTGTAATTCCTTACAAAGCAGCAGTGAATGAAACCTTGAGAATCAGTGGTGGGAAAGCCTTTTGACAGCTAAGAGGTATTTTTACCACTGAAATTGTTACATAGGGACCAACCGTTGCTATTGAACACACACACACTGTCTTTAGATATGTTAATTCAAAGTAACTCTTCTAATAAGAGTGAGTTTATATGTAAATTGTATATGTAAGCTAGAAATAAAAATGATAGCTGCTGTCCTAGTGTGAGTATTAATATAAGGAAACACAAGTTTCTATGAGCATCTGGAGACTTTTTTTTTTGGAACACAGGGTGGTTCCTGAACTATACATAGAAGATTCCTATTAAACATCACTGGTTGAGGGAGGAACATTTAGGCAGCTGTTGTCTTTGTTCTGCTAGGGCTCAGAAAACAATGCCCCAAAATGCAGGCCTCAGAAGGAGAAACTTCTCCCTGACCTTCTGCCCTCCTGTCTCTCAGTCTCATTCTCCCCTGAGGCTAGCCATCGAAACTGGAATCCCTCTTCCCCAAGAAGGGGGTCATAGAAACTAGGACCCCTTTTCCCCAAAGCTAGTCATAAAACTTAAAATTATTACTCTAACTTTCCCTCCACATTTCTGAGTAAAAACTGGCCATAAAGAAATTATCTGACCTACCTTGTTTGACTGCAGGACATAAGAGCTCCATTCCAGAGATGGTCCTGCTCATACCCAGAGGGAAAGAATAAATGCTCAGAGAGGCCAAGAAGAATCTAGACAGACAAACCTTGTGGGGCTTCCCCACTCAACCTGTTAGCATTAGATTATAACCTTTTGTTCAATTAAATTTTTACACGCTGCCCGTACTTTGCTGAACCTAAGCACAAAAGTGGACAGTTTCCTCTGTGTCTTTGGGTCTTCATTCTGAAGGCTCCTATGCATACACACTGAATAAACTTGTATACCTTTCCTCCAATTAACCTTTCTTTTGCAAGTTTATTTTTCAGTGAACCTTCAGAGGCCCAAAGTTCCGGCCCCTACTATTCAACAATACTTGCTTATTTATATCTTGAGTAAATTGTTGTGGGGAAGCGATGACTACCTGGGCCAGTGGCACAGAAGTAAAAGAATTTACCAAGACAGTTGTAAGTAAAGAAAGGTAGATTTGGGGGGTGGAGCCAAGATGGCTGAATAGGAACAGCTCTGATCTACAGCTCCTAGCATGAGTGATGCAGAAGACAGGTGATTTCTGCATTTCCATCTGAGGTACCGGGTTCATCTCACTAGGGAGTGCCAAAAAGTGGGTGCAGGACAGTCGGTAGCAGTGCACCATGCGTGAGCCGAGGCAGGGCGAGGCATTGCCTCACCCAGGAAGTGCAACGCGTCAGGGAGTTACCTTTCCTAGTCAAAGAAAGGGGTAACAGATGGCACCTGGAAAATTGGGTCACTCCCACCCTAATACTATGCTTTTCCAACAAGCTTGGAAAATGGCACACCAGGAGATTGTGTCCCACACCTGGCTCAGAGGGTCCTACACCCACGGACTCTCACTGATTGCTAGCACAGCAGTCTGAAATCAAACTGCAAGGTGGCAGCAAGGCTGGGGGAGGGCGCCCACCATTGCCCAGGCTTCCTTAGGTAAACAAAGCAGCCAGGAAGCTCAAACTGGGTGGAGCCCACCACAGCTCAAGGAGGCCTGCCTGCCTCTGTAGGCTGCACCTCTGGGGGCAGGGCACAGACAAACGAAAAGACAGCAGGAACCTCTGCAGACTTAAATGTCCCTGTCTGACAGCTTTGAAGAGAGTAGTGGTTCTCCCAGAATGCAGCTGGAGATCTGAGAACGGGCAGACTGCCTCCTAAAGTGGGTCCCTGACTCCTGAGCACCCTAACTGGGAGGCACCCCCCAGTAGGGACAGACTGACACCTCACTCGGCCAGGTACTCCTCTGAGACAAAACTTCCAGAGGAACAATCAGACAGCTAAATTTGCGGTCTCATGAAAATCTGCTGTTCTGCAGCCACGCTGCTGACACTCAGCCAAACAGGGTCTGGAGTGGACCTCTAGCAAACTCCAATAGACCAGCAGCTGAGGGTCCTGTCTGGTAGAAGGAAAACTAACAAACAGAAAGGACACCCACACCAAAAACCCATCTGTACATCACCATCATCAAAGACCAAAAGTAGAAAAACCTACAAAGATGGTGAGAAAACAGAGCAGAAAAACTGGAAACTCTAAAAAGCAGAGCACCTCTCCTCCTCCAAAGGAGCGCAGTTCCTCACCAGCAACGGAACAAAGCTGGATGGAGAATGACTTTGACGAGTTGAGAGAAGAAGGCTTCAGATGATCAAACTACTCCGAGCTATGGGAGGAAATTCAAACCAATGGCAAAGAAGTTAAAAACTTTGAAAAAAAATAGATGAATGTATAACTAAGATAACCAATGCAGAGAAGGGCTTAAAGGAGCTGATGGAGCTGAAAGCCAAGTTTCGAGAACTATGTGAAGATTACAGAAGCCTAAGTAGCCGATGCGATCAACTGGAAGAAAGGGTATCAGTGCTGGAAGATGAAATGAATGAAATGAACCAAGAAGGGAAGTTTAGAGAAAAAAAAATAAAAAGAAATGAACAAAGCCTCCAAGAAATATGGGACTATGTGAAAAGACCAAACCTACATCTGATTGGTGTACCTGAAAGTGACAGGGAAAATGGAACCAAGTTGGAAAACAGTCTGCAAGATATTATCCAGGAGAACTTCCTCAATCTAGCAAGGCAGGCCAACATTCAGATTCAGGAAACACAGAGAATGCCACAAAGATACTCCTTGAGAAGAGCAACTCCAAGACACATAATTGTCAGATTCACCAAAGTAGAAATGAAGGAAAAAATGTTAAGGGCGGCCAGAGAGAAAGGTCGGGTTACCCACAAAGGGAAGCCCGTCAGACTAAAAGCGGATCTCTCGGCAGAAACTCTGCAAGCCAGAAGAGAGTGGGGGCCAATATTCAACATTCTTAAAGAATTTTCAACCCAGAATTTCATATCTAGCCAAACTGAGCTTCATAAGTGAAGGAGAAATAAAATCCTTTACAGACAAGCAAGTGCTGAGTGATCTTTGTCACCAACAGGCCTGCCCTAAAAGAGCTCCTGAAGTAAACACTAAACATGGAAAGGAACAACCAGTACCAGCCACTGCAAAAACATGCCAAATTGTAAAGACCATCAATGCTAGGAAGAAACTGCATCAACTAACGAGCAAAATAACCAACTAACATCATAATGACAGGATCAAATTCACAAATAACAATTTTAACTTTAAATGTAAATGGGCTAAATGCTCCAATTAAAAGACACAGACTGGCAAATTGGATAAAGAGTCAAGACCCATCAGTGTGCTGTATTCAGGGAACCCATCTCATGTGCAGAGACACACATAGACTCAAAATAAAGGGATGGAGGAAGATCTACCAAGGAAATGGAAAACAAAAAAAGGCAGGGGTTGCAATCCTAGTCTCTGATAAAATAGACTTTAAACCAACAAAGATCAAAAGAGACAAAGAAGGCCATTACATAATGGTAAAGGGATCAATTCAACAAGAAGAGCTAACTATCCTAAATACATATGCACCCAACACAGGAACACCCAGATTCATAAAGCAAGTCCTGAGTGACCTACAAAGAGACTTAAACTCCCACACAGTAATAATGGGAGATTTTAACACCCCACTGTCAACATTAGACAGATCAAGGAGACAGAAAGTTAACAAAGATACCCAGGAATTGAACTCAGCTCTGCACCAAGTGGACATAATAGACATCTACAGAACTCTCCACCCCAAATCAACAGAATATACATTATTTTCAGCACCAAACCACACCTATTCCAAAATTGACCATATAGTTGGAAGTAAAGCTCTCCTCAGCAAATGTAAAATAACAGAAATTATAACAAACTGTCTCTCAGACCACAGTGCAATCAAACTAGAACTCAGGATTAAGAAACTCACTCAAAACC
>NW_026652276.1:33032194-33128103 GCF_009828535.3 Hylobates moloch | reverse complement strand
CTACAACTATCTGATCTTTGACAAACCTGACAAAAACAAGAAATGGGGAAAGGATTCCCTATTTAATAAATGGTGCTGGGAAAACTGGCTAGCCATATGTAGAAAGCTGAAACTGGATCCCTTCCTTACACCTTATACAAAAATTAATTCAAGATGGATCAAAGACTTACATGTTAGACCTAAAACCATAAAAATCCTAGAAGAAAACCTAGGCAATACCATTCAGGGCATAGGCATGGGCAAGGACTTCATGTCTAAAATGCCAAAAGCAATGGCAACAAAAGCCAAAATTGACAAATGGGATCTAACTAAACTAAAGAGCTTTTGCACAGCAAAAGAAACTACCATCAGAGTGAATAGGCAACCTACAAAATGGGAGACAATTTTCGCAACCTACTTATCTTACAAAGGGCTAATATCCAGAATCTACAATGAAGTCAAACAAATTAACAAGAAAAAAACAAACAACCCCATCAAAAAGTGGGCGAAGGACATGAACAGACACTTCTCAAAAGAAAACATTTATGCAGCCAAAAAACACATGAAAAAATGCTCGTCATCACTGGCCATTCAGAGAAATGCAAATCAAAACCACAATGAGATACCATCTCACACCAGTTAGAATGGCCATCATTAAAAAGTCAGGAAACAACAGGTGCTGGAGAGGATGTGGAGAAATAGGAACACTTTTACACTGTTGGTGGGACTGTAAACTAGTTCAACCATTGTGGAAGTCAGTGTGGCGATTCCTCAGGGATCTAGAACTAGAAATACCATTTGACCCAGCCATCCCATTACTGGGTATATACCCAAGGGACTATAAATCATGCTGCTATAAAGACACATGCACATGTATGTTTATTGCAGCACTATTCACAATAGCAAAGACTTGGAACCAACCCAAATGTCCAACAACAATAGACTGGATTAAGAAAATGTGGCACATATACACCATGGAATACTATGCAGCCATAAAAAATGATGAGTTCATGTCCTTTGTAGGGACATGGATGAAGCTAGAAACCCCATTCTCAGCAAACTGTCGCAAGGACAAAAAACCAAACACCACATGTTCTCACTCACAGGTGGGAATTGAACAATGAGAACTCATGGACATAGGAAGGGGAACATCACACTCCAGGGACTGTTGTGGCGTGGCGGAGGGGCGAAGGACAGCATTAGGAGGTATACCTAATGCTAAATGATGAGTTAATGGGTGCAGCACACCAACATGGCACATGGATACATACATAATAAACCTGCACATTGTGCACATCTACCCTAAAACTTAAAGTATAATAATAAAAAAATAAAAATAAAAGGTAGATTTATTAGAGAAAGTGTGAAAATATGTTGCAAGAAGGTAACAGGCAGATCAGCATGAGAGAAGCTGACTGCAAGGAAACAAAGGCTTGTTGGAAATTTTATAGAGTGTAATTTGGGAGCCATAATGTTTAATGAGTTATGTACATTATTTATTCAGGAGGTCAATAAGTCCTGGGCCGTAAAGAAAAACAGAACTATAATTCATCTGCTTACTCTTTTTGTTTATATGTCCTGAGCCATGAAGAAAAGCATTTTTATAGCTTATTTGCTTTATCTCTGTTTTCTCCTAGTCCCATCAGCCTGACTTCTTTTCCCTGATTAGGACTCACATAAATGTTACATGAAAAATTATTAAAAAGCAACAAACAGAGTAGAGAGAAAAAGGTAGAAAGGCTTGGGTCCAGGTGGCTGAATGGTTCTTGATGAGCACATAGAATACTCTTTCCTCTAAATGATGATCATGTAGTACTATGAATGATCTAGGCAGATATTAGTGTATTCTCAGTAATTTCCTAATCTTGCTGCAGCCACTACTGGAAGATGTCTTAACAGCTCAGTAATTAAATCTCAGTGGTTATAGTTCAACAGTACTTCGGTAAAGGGCCTCAAAATGTTTCATCATATCATTCATGTTTCTAAGCAACTATTTCTATGGCAATGTATCACAAACCTATGATTAAATAAATTAGCACTCTATATATGGGGGTTGAGTAATGGCCTTTTGGAAAAATTGAAATTCATGAAATATTTTGCATCTTAATTTTTATTTTGGCATTTCATTGCTCTTATCCAGTTTCGTTTTAAGATGTTAAAAATTCAGGTGTGTCACACAAAGGGAGAAATACATGAATTTCAGTGAAAATACTAATGAAAGGGTAAGGAGTGTGACAACTGGCTGTGTGATGATTAAAAGATGTTGTGACTTCACCTACAGATGATGGCCATCACAGTCCAGGCAGAATGCAGAGAGTATTTGATGTGCTTCTGTTGAGGTGTGGAAATAGAATTATGTCACTTACCTTCCCACCCTTCTCAGGAAAGTTTGGAAGATGAAGCTGTGAAGTTTACTTAGCTAAATAACAGTGTATGTGTAAAAGTTGACAATGAAATGAGAGATGACAAAAAAACAAAAGATAGTTAACTGTAGAATTAACTGGTAATTTTGTGGTTTGCAACAGTTGGCCTTTTCTTAAAAAAGGGTCATGAATCAGTAAGATTGGGTTGAATCCCAAATAAGTATCAGGAATATTGTTAAAGAAGGCATCGCTAAAAAAAAAAAAAAGGTAGAAAGGCCTGGATGCAGGTGGCCAAATGACTCTTGAGCACATAGAATGTTCTTATCTCTAAATGATGATAAGGTAGTACTATGAATAATCTAGACAGATATTAGTGTATTCTTAATAATCTCTGCACACTGCTATGGCCACTACAAGAAACTGCCTCAATCTTTTTTTTTTTTTTTTTTTTGAGACGGAGTCTCGCTCTGTCACCCAGGCTGGAGTGCAGTGGCGCGATCTCGGCTCACTGCTAGCTCCGCCTCCTGGGTTCACAGAATGGAATAATAAATAAATTCCAAAATCTCTGGGTAGAATTAAGCCACACCTAAAATAATATAGTAATGTGCTTTTTTTTGAGAGATTATGTATGTGTGGTGTTACCTATCTATAGAACAGATGGCATACAACAAACATTTGTGACTCGTTTCTTTAGGAAGTGGCCCATGAGACTAGCAGGAGTAAATGTTTTATACACTGGGCCTCGCAAAAATTCTGCAATCACTGGGAATCAGTAAGCTGGTAGAATGAGAAAACAATGTAATACTGAAAAATCAAAACACCATCCTACAGAACTTTGATGCATTCAGAACAAAGAGATTTACCTAGTTAGGAATTGTTTACTTTTTTCTCTTGCCCCTTCCCCAGCCCAGGGTGAGTCCAACACTCAGGCAAGAAAGGCACTATAAGCAGAAGGTGTACTGGGTTGCTCTGCATCCTACCCAAGGTGCAGGGAGAGTGAGAATCTGACTCTTCCTACTCTGGGAATTTTGCTTTCAAGGGCTTTCTTTTCAGTAATGATGCTGGAGAACAGTAATTGAGACAAGGACATTCTGTAACTGCCTATTATTTGACACTGACTCTGAATGTAGTCCATGAAAGAAAACATAAAAGCTCTCTGAAGCACCCGAACTCATGTTACCCTTACTTTATGTTAGCCATACTGTTTCTCTTCGTAATGCCATTTTGCTGGCAGGAACAAACACCTCCAAAACCCCTTCTCAGATTTTTCCCCAAGCTTGAGTTCTGATATCAGGTATGGTCCTTTCTCTAATTACTATTTCCTGTGCATGTATTATTTTCTTTATATGATTTAGGAATTCATTCTTCATAGGAGTTAACTGGGAATAGAGAATGCACAAGGCAGCTTTGACTCAGACATTCAACCTTACCTGTACTTAGCAAATTCTTGGCTTCTTTTGCTCTTGGGATTAAAAGAGTTAAAATTATTTCATATTCCTTTCAGTTTCCTTCTCTTCCTTTACCCCACCTCCTCCTTTTCATTCTCTTCCTCCTCCCCTTTTTTCTTCTACTACTTCTCTCATTTGTCTTTGGGTTATTCATTTATCAGTCTCTCCTTTGTCCCATCTGTCACCTACTTCACCTACTGTGCGATTTAGGCAGATGACTTTCTAGCAGAAAGAGAGCAATCAAATCTGTAATTGACTGAAATCTTGACAAATTCAGAAATTATCAAGAGTTGTTTTTTTTTTTTTAAGGTGGAGGAAGTTGGGAAGTAGAAGAAATTCAGTACTGACAGAAGAAGGTCATAGGCAGGCCAGAGAGGGAAAAAGTACATAGAGGTTTCAAGGTAGAGAGCAGAGGAGACCTGGAAGTAAGCCTTAGCCAATATTGTTCATTCAACCTACCCACCTGATGAAATTAATATGGGCCAAGTCATTTGTTTCAATGTCTTAGTTCCAGCTACAATAGCAAAATACCATAGACTGGTGGGTTAAAACAATAGAAATTTATTTCCTCACACTTCAGAAGCTAGAAGTGCACAATCAGGATGCCAACATGGTTAGGTTCTGAAAAGGGCTCTCTTTTAGCTTTTAGGTGGCCACCTCCTCATTGTGTCCTCACATGGCAGAGAAACGGAGAGAGAGAGAGAGACAGAGAGAGAAAGAGAGAGACAGAGAGCACGCTGTCTAGTGTCTCTGCTTATAAGGGCACTAATCACATCATGAACATCCCACTCTAATGACCTCATTTAACCTTAATTACCTCCCAAAGTCCCCATCTCCAAATGCCATCACATCATAAGGCTTCAATATATGAATTTTAGGGAGATGCATTTTAGTACAAAGCAAATGTTCTCCAACTATGCCTTAAAGATGTTCAAACATACAAGGTAATAGAAAATGTACAATCTTTATTTATTTTGCTTTCACATCAGATCACGAATCAAGCTGAAAAAGTAAAGCATTCTGTGAGTTGTGGAATGGAAATTGCCTCAACCATCTCACCACTTGATGACACTTGTAATTTCAGTGACCCAATTCAAGGCAAGAGAGCTCAGTTTTTGCATGTTTACAGCAGTACTCTTAAATTCTTGATTCTGAGTTGTTAGGAGACACAATTTCAGAGGTACTTATTACATAAGTTTAAAACATTTTTCTTTTTTCTACTAAAGAAAAACTACACTCAAAGGATAAACATAAGCTTTTGATTTTAAGGTTGTATAGTCTACAAACTGTTTTCCCATGCCTAATTTTTCACTTGATTTTTTGTATGTTTAACTTTTGAATCCTACTTTGTGTTACAATTATTTCTCAGAGAGATAAACAACATTCATTCATAAATTAAGAGAGTGATTAATTTTTTGATGACTAAAGGAGCTCTGCTTCATACATAGAAGAACTTGAATCTTTAAATTCTGAACTATATTTGGTTATTTAACTTTTTAAATATAATGAGAATTTGTCATATCATTTTTCAAAGCCTATAAAGTTTGGAAATTAATCTAAATTCTCAAAATCATCATCATATTAAAATATTAACATGGAATATTGTTAAAAAATTCAATGACACAATTGTTAAAGCAGAGTAAGGAAGATTTTATTCAAGACCATCACAACATATAGAAACCACTGCAATGGGATTTTGCAGCAGTGGAACTCACTTGGGCTCGACTTCAAATACAGCATGATCAAGTGGGAATTTATAGCCAGGGAGCAGGATGGAAGTCATTGAAAAGAAAATTACTAAGAGGAAGCATCAGGAGTACGGGGGATTCTGGCTAAACTGATTTAGCAAGCTTCTTGCTGAACACAACCAGGGTGATCGAACAACCATCACCTGGGAGATGGTTATGAATGAGAAACAAGATCAGACATCGAGGGTGTATTAGTCTGTTCTCAATCTGCTAATAAAAACATACCTGAGACTGGATAATTTATAAAGGGAAGAGATTTAATTGACTCACACTTCCACATGGCTGAGGAGGTGTCACAATAATGGCTGAAGGTGAATGAGTAGCAAAGTCTCATCTTACATGGTGGCAGGCAAGAGATAGCATGTGCAGGAGGACTGCCATTATAAAACCATCAGATCTCATGAAACTTATTCACTGTCATGAGAACATAATGGGAAATGCCCGCCCCCATGATTCAATTACCTCCCACTGGGTCCCTCCCATGACACGTGGGGATTATTACAATTCAAGGTGAAATGTGGGTGGGGGCCACAGAGCCAAACCATATCACAACCAGGGTGGTCAGATGACCATCACCTGGGAGATGATGAAGAATGAGGAACCCGATCAGACATTGAGGATAACTAGATACTGAGGGTGTGGGGTTTTTGTTAAACTAATTTAGCAGGGTTCTTGCTAAAACTGGATTTCATAAGGAAATGCACAGTTGGGGTTAGGAGTAGGCTGAGGAGCTTGACTAAAGTTTCATCAAGCAGAGAATCTTTGTTAGTGTCAAATAATATAAAAAATACAGAATATAATATGTGTCAGCCACTGTGTTTAATTTTAAAAATTTGGTTGATGTTTTAAACCCCATAGTTTTATTCATTTAAGTGATTAATTTTTATGAAATATCTATGATATGGCTTTTGTTTAACTATTATTTGTTTCTATGTAGCAATCAAACATCAAGTAATGCTCTCAATAAACGTGTAATTAAAACATAAGAGTTAACAGACTAACAGAAGTGATGAAGAATGGCAGTTCTAAGGGTGGCAGGTGAAATTATTGCTATGTCCTAGAGGCAAAATGATATTACTTACATAAAATATTTCACTGAGTTTTTAAATTATTTATAATTTTTGTTATAAAAATCTTGTAAACAAACATTTGAGAAGGTGATATGAATATGTATATGTAAGAATAAAATGAAGTTTTTCATTAGGAAAAGAATATTTGGAAATTTTGAGCATTAACTACATTATGATCTGAATCATTTTTAAAGTAATCATTTTAAAAAAGAAGTAAAATATGGTTGATCAAAATTACTTATCAAATGAAAATGTAACCAGAAAAAAGCATACCTTATAATAAAATATATTTAAATTCCAAATAATAGATTTCTGTCCAGAAACCATTTTGACGAGATATGCCAAAAGCCCTCAAAGGACTTATAGTTTTTCCTACTTGATGTGGTTTGAATTTGCCCAAATCTTACATTGAATTGTAATTCCCAATGTTGGGGAAGGAGCCTGGTGGGAGGTGATTGGATCACGGGGGTAGACTTCTCTTTGCTGTTCTCATGACAGTGAGTGAGTTCTTATGGGATGTGGTTGTTTAAAAGTGTGTAGCACCTCTCCCTTCACTCTCTTCCTTTTTCTCCAGCCGTGTAAGACATACCTGCTTCACCTTCACCTTCTGCCATGATCATAAGTTTCTTGAGGTTTCCCCAGCCATGCTTTCTGTACAGCCTGCAGAACTATGAGCCAATTAAACTTCTTTTCTTATAAATTACCCAGTTTCAGGTAGTTATTTATACCAGTAAAAGAATGGACTAATACAGAAAATTGGTACTGGGAAGTGGGGCATTGCTATAAAGCTACCTAAAAATGTGGAAGCAACTTTGGAACTGGGTAATGGGCAGAGGTTGGAACAGTTTGGAGGACTCAGAAGAAGACAGGAAGATGAGAAAGAATTTGAAACTTCCTGGAGACTTGTTAAATTGTTGTGATCAAAATGCTGACACTGATATGAATAATGAAGTCTAGGCTGAGGTGGTCTCAGATGAACATGAGGAACTTATTGGGAACTAGAGTAAATGTCACTCTTGCTATGCTTTAGCAGAGACTGGCAGCATTGTGCCCTTGCCCTAGAAATCTGTGAAACTTTGAACATAAGAGTAATGATTTAGGGTCTCCAATGGAAGAAATTTCTAAGCAGCCAAGTATTCAAGATGTTACCTGGCTGCTTCTAATAGTTTATGGTCATATGCATGAGCAAAGAGATGACTGAAACTGGAGCTTATATTTAAAAGGGGAGCAGAGCATAAAAGTTTAGAAAACTTGCAGCCTGACTGTGTGATAGGAAAGAAAAACTCATTTCCTGGGGAAAAAACTCAAGCCTGCTGCATAAATTTGCATAAGGAAAGAGAAGCCAAATGTTAGTGCCAAGACAATGTGGAAAATACCTTCAGGGCATGTCAGAGACCTTTGTGGCAGCCCCTCCTATCACAGGCCTGAAGGCCTATGTGGGAAGAATGGTTTTATGGGCCACATTGAGGGCTCTGCTGCCCTGTGCAACCTCAAGATACTGTTCCCTGTGTCCCAGCCTCTCCAGCTCCAGCCATAGCTAAAAGGGCCCCAGATGTGATACAGGCTGCTGCTCCAGATGGTACAAGACATGTCTTAGTGGCTTTCATGTGGTGTTGGGCCTATGGGTGCACAGAAGGCAAGAGTGGAGGTTTAGGAGCCTCTGCCTAGATGTCAGAGGATGTATGGGAATGTCAGGATGTCCAGGCAGAAGTCTGTTGTAGGGGTGAAGCCCTTGTGGAGAACCTCTACTAGTGCAAGTGGAGGGGAAATGTGGGGTTGGAGCCCCCACACAGAGTCCCCACTGGGGCACTGCCTAGTAGAATTATGAGAAGAGGGCCATCGTCCTCCTGACCCCATAATGGTAGATCTATCAACAGCTTACACTATGCACCTGGAAAAGCTGCAAGTACTCAACACCAGCCTGTGAAAACAGTAATAGGGGCTATGCCCTGCAGAGCCACAGGGGCAGAGATGCCCAAGGCCTTTGGAGAACACCCCTTGCATCAATGTTGCCTAGATATGAGACCTAGAGTCAAAGGAGATTATTTTGGAGCTTTAAGATTTAGTGATGGCCCTGCTGGGTTTTGGACTTGAATGAGACCTGTAGCCCCTTTGTTTTGGCTGATTTCTCCCATTTGGAATAGGAGTATTTACTAAATGCCTATACCTCCATTCTATCTTGGAAGTAACTAACTTGTTTTTTATTTTACAGATTCATAGGTGGAAGGGACTTACCTTGTCTCAGATGAGACTTTGGCTTGGGACTTTTGAGTTAATATCAGAATGAGTTAAGAATTTGAGGGACTTTTGGGAAGGCATGATTGTGTTTTGAAGTGTGAGAAGGACATGAGATTTTGGAGGGGCCAGAGGTGGAATAATATGGTTTGGATTTGTGTCTCCATCCAAATCTCATGTTGAATTGTAATCTTGGGGGAGGGCCCTGGTGGGAGGTGACTGGATCATGGGGGTAGACTTCTCCTTTGCTGTTCTCATAATAGTGAATGAGTTTTCACAAGATCTGCTTGTTTAAAAGTGTACAGCACCTCCACCTTCACTCTCTCCCTCCTTGTCTGGCCATGTAAGATGTGCCTGCTTCCTTCATCTTCCACCATGATTGTAAGTTTCCTGAAGCCTCCCCAGCCATGCTTTCTGCATAGCCTGCAGAACTGTGAGCTAATTAAACCTCTTTTCTTATAAATTACCCAGTTTCAGGTAGTTCTTTATAGCAGTGTATTACTGAAGTAACACACCACTTTAATTTTACTCCTATTAATCAAGCAGAAAAAAATATTTAAATAGATGAGAACTTTAAAAAGAAACATATGCAAAGATATTTAAATTTCTAAGAAAATAAATGCTAAAAGAGAATATACTTAGTACAATAAATGTGGCTATTAGCAATAGAAGTTGAAAGTATTTATAGTAGCATGTAGTATTCTTATATGGATAACTAGGGAAAAAACAGCATACAAATTTAAGTATAATTTGTAAGCCCAATTACTAAAAATAAAAAAAAACTATGCATTGAGAAAGGTTAGAAGGAAATAAAACATTGACAGTTTTTTGTTTCTGAGAATTTAGGAAATTGCTTAGTCTTTACCTTGCATTTTGCATATTAAAGTATGTTTTATAATGAATTTTATATTAAATTCAAAACTATATCTAAAAATATGTTTAATGAAATAAATGAAAATGACATTCCAAATGTAACCCATATATCTAAACTTTTTCTTTTCTCAGCAAAATGGAGAAATTGGCATAAAGCAGTTTTTTAACACCTCAGTCTACTTCTTTCGCTCCAGCAGGAATTCACTGAATGTCTGTCTATCATGTATGCTGTTGGAGGCACCTGTCTTTCAGTTCAGAGGCCATGGATGTATCTATTACCCGAAATAGGTGAGCAATTGCCAATCAATTTCCTTCAACAATGGGTTTGGCTTTGTTTTTTATTGTTAGAAGATTAAAAGTTCTCAGAACTTGCTGTGCACCAAGATATTTTACTAAATCACTGTTTTTACATTCAGCCTATTGTTACTCTGTTATTTCACTTTGTAAAACACAAAGCTTTCTGCATAGACTTTTACTTTTGGCCAAGTGGTGTGATAGAAACCATATTCACTCCTTCTACCTGAAACAACCATAAAACTAGCAAAGACATATGAAACAATTGTTTTCAAGACACTGGACATGAGCCAATGAAGGACAGTGATTTCTGGAAGAGGGGATTTTCTTTCCCAGGGAAGACTGGTACCATTAGAAAATTTGACTTGAAATTTGACAGAAATTTGACTTGACATGCAAAAAAAAAAAGTATGAAACCTGAATGTCAGTAATACAGTGTCAATTTTAGTGTTTGTTTTAATACTTTAGTTCAGTTCTTTTATATTAAATAATGCAGAATTCAGACAATCTTGGAAATGTATGAATGAATGTTTATGACTATGGCAGGTCTCCTTTATTTAGATATAAAAAATAAACTACGTTAAAATTTTATCTTAACACTTGACTAATTTATCTTTTTCATACTAGGAATGGAAAGTTGTGATAGTGAGTTCATTGAATGAAAAGTAATGCGTGTAAGCTCTGTTTTCTCACAGTTAAGCACTGGTAGAGTTGGGCTCATTTTCTAGATTATTAAAGATCTTCAATCGTATTTGTTTCCTTTAAAACCACTCTTCACAAATTTTCTTTTCTTGACAGACTTAAATGTCTATGCTAGAAATTACTGGACCTCAACCAACTCTTGACTTTCGTAATGCTTAACTTGTGTAAGTGTACTTAAATTCTAAAGTTTATGTTACCTCTAACCTTTTTTTCTTGATTCTGTTTGCTCTTGAATACTCTCAGAAAACATATTTCAACAATTAAAAATATACAAAAAAGAAAAAAGAAAACTGCTTTTTAAAGCAGAATGAATATGAAATGTTAAAAGATTCAATTTTAATGATGTCCAGCTCCTTTTCATAATGGTTCTTTTTTGACCATTTATTAGTTTAAACTTAACAATTCTGAGAAATTTTATATTATTTTACTATGAAATCTGGTTGAAATGAAAACAGAGTAGAATGAACTTGAAATTAGGCTGCAAATGATCACACTGTACTTTTTCAGCCAAGTTATTTTCATTGCAAACACAGAATGAGGTTTTTATTTCCCATTTTATCAGGTATATAAAATTTCTGCTCTTTTTTGTGGGGATAGGTGTTTCACTTATGCCTTTTCTCTTCCTTTTACTCATTTTTATCTGAAACTATGAATTTAATCTGTTCTTTTAACCTGTATTGCAATAAAAACCACGTCTGCCTGCTCTTATTTGTTGCTTTCATGTTGCAAAAGTGGCCCATGATCACATGGGATCATGTGGATCACCTGGAGTCCTGATAATGACCAATGACATTAGAAAGGAGAATGAGCAGGTGGGGACTCAGGGCAATCCCAGGAGGCGATGGCCTGCATTACACATACTGGGTACTGCTGGTGGCTGTGTTCTTTTCAATGACATCACTGTAATTCCTGGGGAATGCTTCTTCAATAAAATTGGGTGAGGACAAGACCAGAGAGTGGCAGATTTGGAGAAGAGACATAAATTAAATCTTAGTAAACATAACTTATTTGATCTGCACAAACCATAATGAGAGTGCTGTTGATAACAATAAACTCAACTGCAATTGTACTGTGTTGTTTTTACTATATGGATAGAGATCAACGAGACAAATGGAGACTTAGAAGAAGAGATGTCAAGTACAAGTTATTCCTTTGGTCAATATTGGAAAATACATATGATTTAATTGACTAAATTCATAAGTGACCATGTCATATTATACTCACTGAAAATGATGCTAGGACATTCAAGAACAGAATCCCAAACCACACAATCTTAATTCTAAAGACTGGTCTGGAATCTACAATAAGGAAAGCAGACTCCCATGGATTTATAAAGTTCAAGCCTCTGATTTTGCAGATGTTCTGCTTTTGCATTTGGTTAATCATGACAATTGCTCAGCTCCACACCTAAAAGAGCATGTTTCCAAGTTATATTCTATTCCAACATCTTAGTGCACCTTCATCCTGGAGTTTTTTTGGTGAGTCCCAGCAATGTTAATAACTAAGGTTAGATAAGAAATAACTTAGCATTTATTTTTCAGTTTGGCACAGAGAGGTTATTATTGAAGTCCAAACAAACCAAGCAATGTTAACCCATACTTAGTGAGATGTTTGTCTTTAATTGTGTTTAATGTTAAGCCTACCAATGATGAGGATTCAATGATGAAAATGGTTTATGTATTGTGATTAGTACAGAGAAAGTGGCACCATAATAATTTATTTGTAAATCCAAAATTATTTGTAATGTTTTCCTATAAGCAAAGATATCACTTCAACCCTTTAAAATACTATAGCTGATCTTTCTCACTGATAACTATTTATGTAGTTTTAACATTTTTTTGCATGACATTGTCCTATGGGGTGAACTAACAATCTCACAAGATGGTCTGTGACATAAAGAAATCTTATCTAGCATAAATGCTCTATTGTTGAATACAATAAAGAATTAAGAATCACATGCTTTAATGGGCTACACCACCAAGAAATTGAAACACGTGATAATTATTTTTGAAGGGGAATGCTCCACAATAAATATATTCTTATGTATAGTTTAGTTGTGATCAATTACAGGCTAAATATTAATGATTGTAAAAAAAATAAGTCATCATGATAAAAAGAACACAGACATTTTACACAGATTTTCTACCTGTGAAAATATGTAGACATGAGTATGGTCTCATTGTTAAGGCAAATTATTGTAATACAATAACAAATGCAGGAAAAGAATTTAAACAAAACAAAAACAATAATCATGTGAGACTGACTTACAAAATAAGAATTGTCCTTAAAGCAAGAATATATTATTCCTCAGTAGTTACTGTGAATTTTGATTTTTCATAGCTGAGTCAATAGACAAAGTAACAAAAGTTAAAAATAAAATTATCTAAATTACTTATTTTACATGTAGTAAGTACTTTAAAAAATTTATATTTTACCTAGGGGACAATCACTGTTGCTATTGATGAGTCATAAGAACTTCAAAAACTTGAAAAATAATTTATCCCTGAGATTGAGAGACAGAAAAATCTCTACAAATGTAGAAGTACAGTTCTATAAGGTTTTAACACTCCCTACCACTGAAACAATCAAATGTATCCCAGACCAGAGTAGTTATTGCCTCCGTTATGTTAATCTGATCTTCTTGTAATGAAATTACCAGGGCAAAGTTTTAAAAATCAGGTAAAAAGCAACACTTGTTTTATTGTCAGCTTTACTAATATGTGGTTAAAATTGAGGCAAATCCAATGAGTAAATTATCGCTTCATAAATGTTATGTAATATTTTAATATTCAAAAAGTATTAGATACAGCAAAGAAAAAATATATGTTAAATGAGTGTAGGCTAAATTTCAAGAACCAATAAACCATTTAAGGGTCTTTTTAAAAAAAGGGTTAGCTTTGCCTGCTTTATCTTATATATTGTATCATAATTTTAAACTGTGATGGTTAGTAACATTGATTTTCTTTTAGTTATTTAAAAACTCCTAAGAAGAAACAGGGAAAATTTTCTGTAATACTTCATTGTCATGACACGATAATTTATAAAACCTATGAATTAGGTTCTATAATGGAGGACAGCATATATTTTTCTAACGTTTTCCCATTTTTAAAATTTTTTTTTATTTTTTGAGAGGGAGTCTCACTCTGTCGCCCAGGCTGGAGTGCAGTGGCACAGCCTCGGCTCACTGAAAGTTCCACCTCCCGGATTCACGCCATTCTCCTGCCTCAGCCTCCTGAGGGACTACAGGGGCCCACCTCCATGCCTGGCTAATTTTTTGTATTTTTTAGTACAGACGGGGTTTCACCGTGTTAGCCAGGATGGTCTTGATCTCCCAACTTCGTGATCCACCCGCCTCGGCCTCCCAAAGTGCTGGGATTACAGGTGTGAGCTACCGCGCCTGGCCGGTTTTCCCACTTTTTTAACCTTTATTTTAGGTTAACGGGTACAAGTGCAGGTTTGTTATGAAGGCAAATTACATCTCAAGAGGGATTGGTGTTTTTTCCGGATTTTTTCTGCCATCCACGTAACAAGTATAGTATCTGATAGGTAGTTTTTTGATCCTCTTTCTACTCCCTCCCTCAAGTAGGCCCTGGTATCTGTTGTTTCCTTCTTTGTGTCCATGTGTTCAGCTTCAAAGTTGAGCTCCAACTTCTGAGAACATGTGGTATGTGGTTGTCTGTTTCTGTGTTAGTTAAGATAACTGCCCTCCAGCACTTTGGGAGGCCAAGGCAGGCGGATCCCAAGGTCAGGAGATCGAGACCACCCTGGCTAACATGGTGAAACCCCATCTCTACTAAAAAAAAATGTAAAATATTAGCTGGGTGTGGTGGCAGGCGCCTGTAGTCCCAGCTACTCAGGAGGCTGAGGTAGGAGAATGGCATGAACCTGGGATGTGGAGCTTGCAGTGAGCTGAGATTGTGCCACTGCACTCCAGCCTGGGTGACAGAGCAAGGCTCCATCTCAGAAAAAGAAAAAAAAAAGATAATGCCCTCCAGCCCAATCCATGTTCCTGCAAATGACATGATCTCATTTTTTATGACTGCATAGTATTCCATGATGTATATGTACCACTTTTTCTTTATCTAGTCTACCACTACTGGGCATTTAGGTTGATTCCATGTCTTTGCTATTGTGAATAGTGCTGCAATGAACATACGAGTGTGTGTGTCTTTTTGGTATAATCTATTTTCCTTTGGGTATATACCCAATAATGAGGTTGCTGAGTCAAGTGGTAACTATGCTTTGAATTCTAAGAAAAATCACCATGCTGCTTTCCACAATGGCTGAATTAATTTACATTCCCACCAGTAGTGTGTAAACATTCCCTTTTCTCTGCAACTTCACCAGCATCTGTTGTTTTTTTGACTTTTTAGTAATACCCATTATAACTGGTGTGAAATGGTAGGAATGGTATCTCATTGTGGTTTTGATTTGCAATTCTCTAATGATAAGTGATGTTAAGCATTTTTTCATATGCTTGTTGGCTATGTGTATGTCTTCTTTTGAAAAGGGTATGTTCATGTCCTTTGTCCAATTTTTAATAAGGTTGTTTTTTTCTTGTAAATTTGTTTCAGTTCTGTATAGATTGTGGATATTAGAGCTTTGTCAGATGCATACCTGGAAATACATTCTCCCCTTCTGTAGGCTGCCTGTTTACTCTATTGACAGTTTCTTTTGCTTTGCAGAAGCTCCATTAGATTAGGTACCACTTGTCAATTTTTGCTATGTTGAAATGGCTTTTGTCATCTTCATGGGCATCTTTGCCCATTCCTATCTCCATAATGGTATTTCTTAGGTTATCTTCCAGACTTTTTATAGTTTCAGATTGTATATTTAAGTATTTAATCCATCTTGAGTTGATTTTTGTAGATGGTGTAAAGAAGAGATCCAGTTTCAATCTTCTGCATATGGCTAGCCAATTATTCCAACACCATTTATTGAATAGGGAATTATTTCTCTATTGCTTGTTTTTGTTGACTTTGATCAGTTTTAGGTGTGTGGCATTATTTTTGGGTGCTCTATTTTGTTACATTGGTCTGTGGGTCTGTTTTTGTACCCACATCATGCTGTTTTGGTTACTGTAGCCTGTAGTGTGATTTTAAGTTGGGTAACATGATGCCTCCAGCTTTATTCTTTTTGCTTAGTTAGGATTGCCTTGGCTATTTGAACTGCTTTATGATACCATATATATTTTAAAATAGATTGTTTTCTAGTTTTGTGAAGAATGTCATTGGTAGTTTGATAGGAATAACATTGAATCTCTAAATTGCTTTAGGCAGTATGGCCACTTTAACAGCATTTATTCTTCCTGTCCACGAGCATGGAATGTTTTCTATTTGTTTGTGTCATCTCTGATTTTTCGAGCAATGTCTCATTATTCTTGTTGTAGAGCTCTTTCACCTCCCTGGTTAGCTATATTCTTAGGTATTTTTTTTCTTTTTGTGGCTATTGTGAATTTGATTGGGCTATTAATTTGGCTCTCAGCTTGGATGTTGTCGATATATAGGAATGCTGATTTTTCTACATTAATTTTGTATCCTAAGACTTTGGTGAAGTTGTTTATCAGATCTAGGAGTTTTTGGGAAGAGACTATGAGGTTGTCTAGGTATAAAATCATATTGTCTGCAAACAGGGATAGTTTGACTTCCTCTCTTCCTATTTGAATGCCTTTTATTTCTTTCTCTTGCCTGATTGCTCCGGCCAGGGTTTCCAATACTATGTTGAATAGGAGTGGTGAGAGAGAGCATGCTTTTCCTGTTCTGGTTTTCAAGGAGAGTGCTTCCAGCTTTTGCGCATTCAGTATGATGTTGGCTGTGGGTTAGTCATGGATGGCTGTTATTATTTTGAAATATGTTTCTTCAATGCCTAGTTTGTCGAGGGTTTTTAACATAAAGGGATGCTAAATTTTATTGAAAGCCTGTTTTGAATCTATGGAGATAATCATGGTTTTTGTTTTTAGTTCTGTTTGTGTGATGAACCACATTTATTGATTTGCTTATTTTGAA
Source organism: Hylobates moloch (assembly GCF_009828535.3). Lineage (NCBI taxonomy): Eukaryota > Metazoa > Chordata > Mammalia > Primates > Hylobatidae > Hylobates > Hylobates moloch. The sequence goes on along the minus strand of NW_026652276.1, from coordinate 33,111,386 downwards.
CCAAACTTGCATCCCAGGGATAAGCCTACTTTATCATGGATTAGCTTTTTGATGTGCTGCTGAATTTGGTTTATTAATGTTTTGTTGAAGATTTTTAAATTCATGTTAATCATAGATATTGGCCTTAAGTTTTCTTTTTTTGTTGTGTCTCTACCAGGTTTCTATCAGGATGATACTGGTGTCACAGAATGAGTTAAGGTGGAGCCCCTTCTCAATTTTAAAAAATAGTTTCAATAGGAATGGTACTGGCTTTTCTTGGTATATCTGTAGTATTCAGCTGTGAATCCATCTGGTCTGGGTTTTTTCTGGTTGGTAGACTTTCATTACTGATTCAATTTCAGATCTCATTCTGGGTCTGATCAGGGATTTAATTTCTTCCTGGTTCAATCTTGGCAGCTTGTGTGTTTCCAGGAATTTATCCATTTCTTCCAGGTTTCCTAGCTTGTGTGCATAGTGATTTTTTTTTTTGAAACTGAGTTAAGCTCTTGTCTCCCAGGCTGGAGTGCCATGGTGCAATAACCTCGGCTCACTGCAACCTCTGCCTCCTGGGTTCAAGTAATTCTCCTGCCTCAGCCGTGCTAATTTTTTTTTGTATTTTTTGTAGAGATGGGGTTTCACCACATTGGCCAGGCTGGTCTCGAACTCCTGACCTCAGGTGATCCACCCACCTTGACCTCCCAAATTGCTGGGATTACAGGTGTGAGCCACCATGCTCAGCCACATAGTGATGTTTATAGCAGTCTCTGAGGGTTTTTTATATTTCTGTGGGGTCAGTGGTACTGCCATTTCTGTTTGTGTTTATTTGGATCTTCTCCATGTCATTATTAGTCCAGCTAGTCATCTATCTTATTCTTTTCAAAAACCAACTCTTGGATCTGTTAATGTTTTGTACAGATTTCATGTCTCAATTTCCTTCAGTTCAGCTCCGGTTGTGGTTATTTCTTGTCTTCCATTGGCTTTTGGGTCGGTTTCCTCTTGTTTCGCTAGTTCCTCTTGGTGTGATGTTTGTTTGTTAATTTGAGATCTTTCTGACTTTCTGATGTGGGCATTTAGCACTATAAACTTTCCTTTTAATATAGTTTTAGCTATGTCCCAAAGATTCTGGTATGTTTTCTATTTGCTCTCATTAGTTTCAAAGAATTTCTTGATTTCTGCTTCAATTTCATTGTTTACCCAAAGGTTATTCAAGAGCAGGTTGTTTAATTTACATGTTGTTCTATGGTTTTGAGCAAGTTACTTAGTATTGATTTCTATTTTGAGTGTGCTGTGGTACAAGAGTGTGGTTGGTATGATTTCCTCTTTTTATGATTTTGCTGAGAATTGTTTTATGTGTGATTTTGTGGTCACTTTTAGATCATGTTCCATGTGCAGATGAGTATGTATATTGCATTATTTTGGGTGGAGAGTTCTGTAGATGTCTAATAGGTCCATTTGGTCAAGTGTAGAGTTCAGGTCCTGAATATCTTTGTTATTTTTGTTCCTTGATGATCTAATACTGTCAGTGGGGTTTTGAAGTCTTCCACTATTATTGTGTGAAAATTGAAGTCTCTTTGTAGTTCTCTAAGAACTTGCTTTATAAATCTTGGTGCTCCTGTATTGGGTGCAAATATATTTAGGACAGTTTAGGTCTTCTTATTGAATTGAACTCTTTACCATTAGGCAATGCCCTTCTTTGTCTTTCTTTGTTTTGATTTGAAGTCTGTCTTGTCTTAAATTAGAATACAACCCCTGCTGTTTTCTGTTTTCTATTTGCTTGGTCGATTTTTCTCCTTCCCTTTACTTTGAACCTATGGGTGTCATTCCATGTGAGATGGGTCTCTCAAATATAGCATAACTTTGGTTCTTGCATATTTATTTAGCTTGCCATTCTATGCCTTTTAATTGGGGCATTTAGCCTATTTACGCTCAAGGTTAACATTGATATGTTCAGACTTGTTCCTGTCATTCTATTGTTAGCTGGTTATTATGCAGACTTGTTCATTTGGTTGCTTTATAGTGTCAATAGTCTATGTACTTATGTGTGTTTTTGTAGTGGCTGCTAATAATCTTTCCTTTCCATTTTTTGCATTATTTTCAGGACCTCTTATAATGCAGATACGTTGGTAACAAATTCCCTTAGCATTTTTGTATCTAAAAAAGATTTCTCGTTCACTTCTGAAACTTAGTTTGGCTAGATATAAAATTCTTGGTGGAAAATTCTTTTCTTTAAGAATGCTGAATATAGGCCCTAAATGTCTTCTGCTTTGTAGAGTTTCTGCTGAAAATTCCAATGTTAGCCTGAGGGGTTTTCCTTTGTAGGTAACCTGCCCCTTTTCTCTAGTGGCTTTTAACTTTTTTTTTTCTTTCATTTCTGTTGCAAGAAGTCAGGGACCCCGAACAGAGGGACTTGCTGAAGCTATGGCAGAAGAACATAAATTGTGAAGATTTCATGGACATTTATTAGTTCCTTAAATTAATACTTTTATAATTTCTTACACCTGTCTTTACTGCACTCTCTGAACATAAATTGTGAAGATCTCATGGACATTTATCACTTCCCCAATCAATACTCTTGTAATTTCCTATGCCTGTCTTTACTTTAATCTCTTAATGCCACCATCTTCATAAGCTGAGGATGTATGTCCCTCAGGACCCTGTGATGATTGCACTATCTGCACAAATTGTTTGTATAGCCTGTGTGTTTGAACAATATGAAATCTGGGCACCTAGAAAAGGAACAGGATATCAGTGATTTTCAGAGAACAAGGGAGATAATCATTAGGTCTGACTGCCTGGGAGCCAGGCAGGACAGAGTCATATTTCTCTTATTGCCAAAAATGGTTAAGAGAAATATTGCTGAATTCTTTCCCCAGTAAGGAATATTAATAATTAACAACCCTGGGAAAAGAATGCATTCCCGGGGGAGGCCTCCAAAATGGCCGCTCTGGGAATGTCTGCCTTATGCAGTTGTAGACAGGGATGAAATGTGCCCAGGTCTCCTGCAGCACTCCTAGGCTTGCTAGGATTAGGAAATCCAGCCTGGCAAATTTTAGTCAGACCGGTTGTCTGCTCTGAAACCCTGTCTCCTGATAAGATGTTATCAATGACAATGTGTGCCCAGTGGGACATGAAACTTCCTCAGCAATTCTAATTTCACCCTGGTCCTATGATCTCACTCTGCCTCCATCTGCCTTGTGATATTTTATTGCCCTTGAAGCATGTGATCTCTGTGACCCACACCCTATTCATACACCCCTCCCCTTTCGAAATCCATAATAAAAACGTGCTGGTTTTGTGGCTCAAGGGGCATCATGGAACCTGCTGACATGTGATGTCTTCCCCGGACACCCAGCTTTAAAATTTCTCTCTTTTGTACTCTGTCCCTTTATTTCTCAGACTGGCTGACACTTAGGGAAAATAGAAAAGAACTTAAATTGAAATATTGGGGGCTGGTTCCCCCAATACATTTCAACCTTGGAGAATCTGATGATTTTGTGCCTGATGGTTTTCTTTTGTAGTATCTTGCTGGGATTCTCTGCATTTCCTGATTTGAATGTTGGCCTCTAGGTTGGGAGAATTTTCATGGATGATATCCTTAAATATGTTTCCCAAGTTGCTTACTTTCTCTCCCTCTCTTTCAAGGATTCAAATGAGATGTAGATTTGTTCTCTTTACATAATCCCATATTTCTTGGAGGTTTTGTTCATTCTTTTTTATTCTTTTTTCTTTATTTTTATCTGACTGTGTTAGTTTGGAGAACCGGTCTTCAAGTGCAGAGATTCTTTCCTCAGCTTGGTCTATTCTGTTAATACCAGCAATTACATTATGAAATTCTTGATTCTTGTTGTGTGTTTTTCAGCTCTACCAGGTCAGTTTGGTTCTTTCTTATACCAACCATTTTATCTTTTAGTTCCTGTATCATATTATTGTAATCTTTAGATTCCTTGGATTGGGTTTCAACTTTCTCCTGAATCTTGATGATCTTCATTCTTATTCATATTCTGAAATATGTTTTTGTCATTTCAGCCATTTCAGCCTGGTTAAGAAGCCTTTCTGGGGAATTAGTGCAGTCATTTGGGGGAAAGAAAACACTGTGGCTTTTTGAATTGCAGAGTTTTTGTGTGGGTTCTTTCTCATCTGTGTGGGCTGATGGTCCTTTAACTGCAGTGTACTTTAAGTACAGTGAGGTGACTTCTTGATGTTTTCAGAAGGCTAAGACTTTGTGCAAAGTCTTTAGTTGTTGCTGAGTTCTTCTCCTTGGTTTCACAAGGGGGTATATTAGCAAAATATTTTGGTGTTGAAGTTTGGGCTGTGATCTAGTAGACGGTTCTTAAGCATAATGAACTGTAAATAGTCTCTTGCTCAGCCATGTATTTCCTCACAATTGCAGCCTGCTTTCTCTCAGGGCCCTGAAAGTGTGGGCTCCTCTCCCACTCGAGTGCTGGCTGCAGATCTTGGCTTGGCACCCTGAACTGTACACCACTGTCCTGGGGTGAACTCAGCTTTTTAGGCTTTATTTTCCTTCCCTGGCTTGTAAGCAAGAGGGGAAGGTACTTTGGCAGCAGCTGTGGCAGAGGGCCTTTCACTTGTTTCTTGGAGCTCCACTCCAGAGAAATGCAGAATCACTACCAACTGGTGCAATTAGCCTGGGATGGGGAGGTTGAGTTGTGGGCCTGAGCCTGGGGAGTTCTGCCTGGTGGCGAGCAAGGTACCAAGGAAATGGGGCAGGCTCTTGGAGGAGGCAGACTGGCTTCTTCTCCTTAGGGCAACTGCAAATGCAACTTTTGGGTAAAGCACTTAGAGTCTTTGTTCCTTCCCCAGTCTGAGGGCAGCAGGGCAGTACCACTGCAGCGGCAGTAGCAGAGGGGCTTTTAGTTGCTTCTGGGTGCCCCTCCCCTAGGGAAACACAGAGCCACTAGCAGTGGGAAAGGTCAGCTGTGGGTGAGGTGGCTGTTCTGTAGTCCCAAGCTGAGGCTCCTACCTGCTGAAGACTGGGTGGGGACTCACAGGGGATAGAGACTAAATTCTTCTCCATATGGTGGCTGCAGCATGCTAGATATCCTGGCATAGCAATCAAGCCCTTTGTTCTTTCCCAAGTTCAAGGGGTAGTAAGGATGGTACCACTGCAGTTGCAATGGTAGAGAGCTGTGGGTTGTCTCTGGGATTTCCTCCCTAGAGAAAGGCAGAGCCACCACCAACTGCAGTGTTCAGGCATGGATAGGGTGTTTGTGCTGGGAGCCCAGGTTGAGAGGCACTGCCCAGTGAAGATTAGTGGAGATAGGACCTGTGTGTAAAACAGTCTGGCTGCTTTTCTGTAAGGCTGCTGTGCTGTGCTGGGGACCAATGTTACTTCCTAATTATTATTGCATTTCCTCCTGAACCTGAGGGCAATAGGAGTGAGGGCTGCAGAGCAGCAAAAATGGTGGCCTACCTTTCCCTCTGAGAGCTCTGTCCCAGGAAAGATCAGAGCTGGTACCAGCTCAAGAGCCCAGGCCCAGTATGGTTGGGGTCCCAGATTGGGAGGCCCTGCCCTGTGAGGAGTAGTGGGTTCAGGGACCCACGTGGAAAACTGGCTGCTTTTCCGTCAGGTGGACTTACATCGCTGGGGGTCCATGTTAGTCTTGAATCACTGTGTACCTCCCAAGCCTAAGGGCAACAGGGCCGAGGGTTGCAGAGCAGCAAAAATGTCAGCCTGCCCCTTCCTCTGGGACCTCCATCTCAGGGAAGTGGAGAGCTGCTCCTAGCCCAAGAACTCAAACAGGGTTGGGGTGACCTCGCTAGTATCCCAGGCCAGTGAGCTATATCCTGTCCTGAGAGGTACAGTGGTGAGGCCTGCAGTCCCTCATTGCTCAGCCCTGTAGATTTGGGCCTTTTCCTGGGAGCCTACAAGGGAGCCTGGCCTCCTTCATTGCCAGAACTGCAGCTACTGGTGTTGGGGTGCTGGAGAATCCAAGGCTTCTGCGACTCTGCTTGTGCCTGTGTAGCTTGCTCTGCTCAGACTCATGTGGGTGTGGAGGCTCCTGTGTTGGGAAATCACAGGGAATGTCCTGAGCACAGGGATGCGAAGGCTGTAGCAGAAGTATGAGTCCCTGCAGACCGTCACTCAGTCACTCGTCATTTCCCCACAGTGTGGGGGTCTCCTCTAGCTCCATGCCAGTTCCAGGTAGGCAGTCCTCCTATCTTGCTCTTCTCTGTTCTCTGTTTCCTTGATGAATCCCAATGTGTCCACCTGGTGTTCTAGTTGAAGAGCTAGGGTTACTTGTTACTTTTCCTTCTTTCCATGAGAGCAGCACACACTAGCTGCTTCTAGTCAGCCATCTTGGCCCCAGAACCTGGTTTTCTCATATTTTTGACTTGTGATTTATGATGCAAAAGAAGTGTCAGTTTGTGGACACATCAGAAATTACATTAACTGTTTCTGATATTTCATCTCCAAATAAAAATCAAACTTGTACTATCTTTCCACACTTGTTATTAATTGAAATATTTAAACCTCTCAACTGCTAAACAGCTCTCTAAATTATGTGACTACTGCAAGACTGTGTAAGTGGCTTGGCACTGTTAGATGGGGTGCTTTATTACAACCTAATGAATTAAATGTACTAAATTTTTAATCATTAATTTCTAGTATCAAAATGGTGAGTATAAGGTGTGAAGTTTTATTTAATGACTTAATTTTGAGTCTTAGTTCCAGGAAAGACTTCTAAATTAGAATTCACCCTAGGATAATTACAATTGTATTTGCAAATTGGAAGCATTACAGAATTCATTAAAACATTTTATTTAGAAGACACCCCTGCTGCTTATGGTAATAACTTTTTTACATGATTAAGTGTCCATGTGAGACAGCCTTTACAAATTATGTATATGCATGCAATTTATAAGCTTTAATTAAAAAATCAATAATGAATGTAGACATTTGCTTGCTTCCCCTTTACCTTCTGCCATGATTGTAAGTTTCCTGAGGCCTTTTCAGCCATGCTGAACTGTGCGTCAATTAAACCTCTTTCCAATTACCCAGTCTTGGGCAGTTCTTTATAGCAGTATGAAAATGGACACATACAGTAAATTGGTACTGCAGAGACTGGGGTGCTATTATAAAGATATCTGAAAATGTGGAAGAGACTTTGGAACTGGCTAACAGGTACAGGTTGAAACAATTTGGAGGGCTCAGAGGAAGACAGGAGATATGGGAATGTTTGGAACTTCCTAGAGACTTGTTAATGGCATTGACCAAAATGCTGATAATGATGTGGACAATGAAATCTAGGCTGAACTGGTCTCAGTTGGAGATGAGGAACTTGTTGGGAACTGGAATAAAGGTTTTCCTTGCTATGCTTTAGCAAAGAGACTAGCAGCATTTTGCCCCTGCCCTAGAGATCTGTGAAACTTTGAACTTGAGAGAGATGATTTAGGGTACCTGGTGGAAGAAATTTCTAAGCAGTAAAGTATTCAAGATGTGACTTTGGTGGTCTTAAAAGCATTCATTTTTATGCATTCATAAAGAGATGGTTTGGAATTGAAACTTATGTTTAAACAGGAAGCAGAGCATAGAAGTTTGGAAAATTTGCAGCCTGATGATGTGGTAGAAAAGAAAAACCCATTTTCTGAGGAGAAATTCAAGCCAGCTACAGAAATTTGCTTAAGTAACAAGGAGCCAAATGTTTATCACCAAGACAATGCAAAAAGTGTTTCCAGGGAATGTCAGAGGTCTTCACAGTAGCCCTTCCCATCACAAGCCCAGAGGCCTAGGAGGAAAAATGGTTTCATGGGACAGGCCCAGTGCCTTGGGCAGTCTCGTGACTTGGTGCCCTACATGAATCACAAAAATCAATAACGAATGTAGACATTTGTCTGTCTAATGTGTATTTAGTTCATTGATATTTTTACATTTATTGGATGTATTTTTAATTTTCTCTATTCACTTATTTAGACTGCTAGCTAACTGGGTTAGGACTAGGCTATCACATCATTCTTTGACCTGTGTCACTTGGTCTGACCCTTCTGAAAACCAAGAGTTTGTTTCAGATAAACCCAAGCAACTAGTGAATTATTCTCCAGAAATGAGAATTAGAGATGATAGTTACAAGTTCCCTAATTTTCCTATTAGTGCCCAATTTTTCTCACTTCAAATAAAAATATTACAAATACATGAAAATGTAATCACAATGAACTTTTACTCTTTCAGTGATATGAGTAATATCAGTGTCAGGAAACACCAAAGATCTTGTAGAACTACTGATTGTCTGATGAGAGGATTCCTTGGTGATATAACCCCTACATGTCAAGGGAGAGACCAAGTGGAGGTAATTGGATCATGGGGGCCTGAGCTGTACATTGGCCCCTTTTAGCCAATGTAAAGAGCTTCAGAAGGTGAAATCCCCAAGCCTTGGCAGCTTTCATGTGGTGTTGGGGCTGTGGGTGCGCAGAAGTCAAGAATTGCAGTTTGGGAACCTCTGCCTAGATTTCGGAGGACCTACAGAAACACCTAAATGTCCAGGCAGAGGTGGGCTGCAGTAGCACAGCCCTCGTGGAGGACCTCTGCTAGGACAGTGCTGAAGGGAAGCTTGGGGTCAGAGCCCCCACACAGAGTCCCCACTGGGACACTGCCTAGTGAAGCCATGAGAAGAGGGCCACCAATCCAGACCCCAAAGTGGTAGATCCACCAATAGCTTGCACTTTATGCCTGGAAAAGCCACTGAATGCCAGCCTGTGAAAGCAGCTGGTTAGGGGGTTTTACCCTGCAAAGCCACAGAGGGGGAGCTGCCCAAGACCATCAGAGCCTACCTCTTGCATCAGTGTGACCTAGATGTGAGACATGGAGTCAAAGGAGATCATTTTGGAGCTTTAAGATTTGACTGCCCTGCTGGATTTCAGACTTGCATGGGGTCTGTAGCCCCTTCATTTTGGCCAGTTTCTCCCATTTAGAATGGCTGTATTTACCCAAGGCCTGTAACCTCACTGTATCTAGGAAGTAACTAAATTGATTTTGATTTTATAGGCTCATAGGTGGAAGGGACTTGCCTTGTCTCAGATGAGATCTTGGACTCGTACTTTTGAGTTAATACTGGAATGAATTAAGACTTTGGGTGACTATTGAGAAGGCATGATTAGTTTTGAAACGTGAAAGGGACATGAGATTTGGGAGGGGCCGGGGCAGAATGAAATGGTTTTGTGTCCCCACACAAATCTCATCTTGACTTATAACCTCCATAATCCTTATAATCCCCTCACGTCAAGGGAAAGACCAGATGGAGGTAATTGGATCATGGGGGTGGCATCCTTCATGCTATTCACATGATAGTGACTTCTCACAAGATCTGATGGTTTTATAGGGGGCTCTTCCCCCTTTGCTGGGCACTTCTTCCTGCCATCTTATGAAGAAGGTGCCTTGCTTCCCCTTTGCCTTTTGCCATGATTGTTTTCCTGAGGTCTTCCCAGCCATGCTGAACTGTGAGTCAGCTAAACCTCTTTTCTTTATAAATTACCCAGTCTCTGGCAGTTCTTCATAGCATTATGAAAATGGACTAATATACTTGGGCAACTGACATTAAAGCACTGGGTTTGGAAGATATTACATTTCACTATCATGAATGTGTAAGACATTTATCCAGTATCCTTCTTGAATCTGATTTTAATTTAGGCATCAAAAATTTTGACAACTAAGGTGCTCAAGTCTGAATGTTTTGTTTTGAATATATATATTTATATGTATGTGTTTTGTATATATAAAATGAAGGAATCTCTGATATATATGACCTGAAAGAGTGCAGTGAAAAGAAATGAGTTTTAATTAATTTAGAGCTGAAGCCAAACACAAACTTTAAAGAAGTTAATTAATAATGAAACTTTTTTCAGGAGTTTTTATGTTTAAACTCTGTTTCAGCATTTCTCTCTTTTCCAGATACTAATTTAATGCCTCTCAGCTGGAAATTCACTTAGCAGTACCTGATCAGTGGTAATGGACTGGACTCATCATGTATTTCTCCTTTAGAGTAAACACAATCAAGTGGGCAGTAGAGGGACATAACGGAAGGAAGACTGCTTCTCTTTTAGTTACTGTGACCTCTGTTTTGTTATTTCTTGCTCCTGTTGCATGGTCTATTAGCAGTGCATATACATGGAGGCATCCGGTGGTGCTCCAGATAAAGGCAGTTTCTTTCTTTCTTTTTTTTCTTTTTGATGGATTCTCGCTCTGTCGCCCAGGCTGGAGTACACTGGCATGGTCTCGGCTCACTGCAAGCTCCGCCTCCCAGGTTCACACCATTCTCCTGCCTCAGCCTCCTGAGCAGCTGGGACTAAAGGTGCCCGCCACTGCACCCAGCCAATTTTTTTGTATTTTTAGTAGAGACAGAGTTTCACTGTGGTTTCGATCTCCTGACCTCATGATCCGCCCGCCTCGGCCTCCCAAAATGCTGGGATTACAGGCGTGAGCCACCACACCTGGCCAAAGGCAGTTTCTTAGTAACTGAGGCCTGCTTGGGGACCAGCGACTACCTTGTTATGTCACTCCTGATACAAACATGACACATCTCACAATAGTGTTCATGTTCTCTCTACCTACCTGTTCACTAGTATTAGGTCACCTGCACCAGGAAGAGTTGTTTTCTGATGCCTAGGACTGTGAACCAGCTATGGCCTTGGCAATCCAGAAAACTCTGCCACCCTATAGGCTGCAGCTATTACCTTCTCCACTAACGTTTGAAACTCATTCTTGGAGAGGTGTCCCTTCTATTTTTGTATTCCTTGGCGTTCTCTTTATATCTCCATAGTTAATGTCCTGTCATAGTTTAATAATTCCTTAAAGTTCCCATGTTTAAATTACTTTGTGGTTTCTGTCTCCTGATTGATTTTAGAGAGATACACTTAAAAATTACCTATATTACTTTACAATGATATCCATATTATGGTGCCCTACTTCTTAAAAATATTTTGAACATATTATAATCAATATTTATCAATTGTGTAGCTCATTCACTTCACAATAGTATCAAAGTGACTATCCTGAATCCACATAGAGTGAGTTTTGGTAGTGGTTATATTAAATTAATATAACATTAATTATTTGAACAAAATTAGGTAGACATAAATTGTAATAAGGTACATACATTCTGCCTCTTTACAACATATTATGATTTAGAAATAAGAGACTGTTCCTGAAAGAATGCCAAACTATTTAATAATTGTAAACAGTAGTTCACATTTAGAAGCTAAATGATATTTGAGTAGAATTTAGATTTAACTGGGTCAATCCCATTTGAATGTGTTTTTAAGGAAGATTGTAAAAATAAAGATAACAATTTTCCATATAAAAAGTTCCTAGTATTTTGTATGCTACCATGTTGGCTTTATTTATTTTCTAGGAGGATAACATTATTTTTTTGTTCCCTGTGGAATAAACATCTAAAATACTACCTTTTACATAACTATAGTCTTTGCACAAGGCAATATACTAGTGGGTAGAAGTTGCCAAACATACAAATTTGGGCCTCTTACCTCCTTATACCTTTATTCATTTAGCCATTAAAAATACTGTCACAGGACACTTCTCAAAAGAAGACATTTATGCAGCCAAAAGACACATGAAAAAATGCTCATCATCACTGGCCATCAGAGAAATGCAAATCAAAACCACAGTGAGATACCATCTCACACCAGTTAGAATGGCCATCATTAAAAAGTCAGGAAACAACAGGTGCTGGAGAGGATGTGGAGAAATAGGAACACTTTTACACTGTTGGTGGGACTGTAAACTAGTTCAACCATTGTGGAAGTCAGTGTGGCGATTCCTCAGGGATCTAGAACTAGAAATACCATTTGACCCAGCCATCCCATTACTGGGTATATACCCAAAGGACTATAAATCATGCTGCTATAAAGACACATGCACACGTATGTTTATTGTGGCACTATTCACAATAGCAAAGACTTGGAACCAACCCAAATGTCCAACAACGATAGACTGGATTAAGAAAATGTGGCACATATACACCATGGAATACTATACAGCTATAAAGGATGAGTTTATGTCCTTTGTAGGGACATGGATGAAGCTGGAAACCATCATTCTCAGTAAACTATCACAAGGACAAAAAACCAAACACCACATGTTCTCACTCATAGGTGGGAATTGAACAATGAGAACACATGGACACAGGACGGGGAACATCACGCACCGGGGCCTGTTGTAGGGTGGGGGGAGGGGGAAGGGATAGCATTAGGAGATATACCTAATGTTAAGTGACAAGTTAATGGGTGCAGCACACCAACATGGCACATGTATACATATGTAACTAACCTGCACATTGTGCACATGTACCCTAAAACTTAAAGTATAATAAAAATATTGTCACAGGAAGTAGAAGCTAAATTGCATAATTATAGTTATTTGAAATTTAAATTTCATAGAACAGTTTATAATAAAATGTAAAAACAAATTATTTTTGTTGTTGGGTGGTTATTTAAAATATTAAGTTCAATTAAGTTCAATTAACAAGCTAATATCCAAATCAGTAACAATCAATAATTTGGGATTTACATCTTATTTTCTATTTTACTTTACCCCCATTCTTTAAAAGTGCTTTAAATCAGAAAATATGATTTCAATTTGAATTTTATCCAATATATCACTCTCCCCCTAAACACAGATAATATTTAATTGAATAAATATCTTAATATATTTTAGTAGTATGTATAGCTTTTTTAACCTTAATACTAAGGGTCTGTCACATTTTTCTCCCTCTGAGTTTAAAATATATTATTTTTACTTCTAAATTATTTTCCCAAATTCCATGTCTAAAACACCAAAAGCAATGGCAACAAAAGCCAAAATTGACAAATGGCATCTCATTAAACTAAAGAGCTTCTGCACAGCAAAAGAAACTACCATCAGAGTGAACAGGCAACCTACAAAATGGGAGAAAATTTTTGCAATCTACTCATCTGACAAAGGGCTAATATCCACAATCTACAATGAACTCAAATAAATTTACAAGAAAAAAACAAACAACCCCATCAAAAAGCGGGCAAAGGACATGAACAGACACTTCTCAAAAGAAGACATTTATGCACCCAACAGACACATGAAAAAATGCTCATCATCACTGGCCATCAGAGAAAAAGCAAATCAAAACCACAGTGAGATACCATCTCACACCAGTTAGAATGGCGATCATTAAAAAGTCAGGAAACAACAGGTGCTAGAGAGGATGTGGAGAAATAGGAACACTTTTACACTGTTGGTGGGACTGTAAACTAGTTCAACCATTGTGGAAGACAGCGTGGCGATTCCTCAGGGATCTAGAACTAGAAATACCATTTGACCCAGCCATCCCATTACTGGGTATATACCCAAAGGATTATAAATCATGCTGCTATAAAGACACATGCACACGTATGTTTATTGCGGCACTATTCACAATAGCTGAGACTTGGAACCAACCTAAATGTCCAACAAGGATAGACTGGATTAAGAAAATGTGGCACATATACACCATGGAATACTATGCAGCCATAAAAAATGATGAGTTCATGTCCTTTGTAGGGACATGGATGAAACTGGAAACCATCGTTCTCAGCAAACTATTGCAAGGACAAAAAGCCAAACATCGCATGTTCTCACTCACAGGTGGGAATTGAACAATGAGAACATATGGACACAGGAAGGGGAATATCACAACTGGGGACTGTTGTGGGGTGGGGGGAGGGGGAGGGACAGCATTAGGAGGTATACCTAATGCTAAATGACGAGTTAATGGGTGCAGCTCACCAACATGGCACATGTAAACATACGTAACAAACCTGCACGTTGTGCACATGTACCCTAAAACTTAAAGTATAATAATAATAAAATTAAAAAAAATAAATTTCCCAATATTAAACCAAAATAAATAATTAATTAATGCACATTTTTAGCTAAAAATGTACATATAGCCTTCCTATCAAAAAAAAGAAAATATGATTAATCTCATTACAATTGCTTGTAAGGACATTGTCTAACAAATTTATGGTGAAACTAGTTTTACCTTCTTTTTCCCCAAGAATATGATTTACCGACTTCATTATGGAATAGACATTGCTTGGATTTATTTGCTTCATCTCCAATTCAGATGAATATAACTGCTCTATACTCAGAATTCTGTTACTCACATCAAAAAAATAATGTTTGCTTATTCTTAACAATAAAATTGAATGCAAAGAAAATTATGCAATTAAAGAACATATACAGTCTGGGCATAGTGGCTCATGCCTGTAATCCCAGCACTTTGGGAGGCCAAGGTGGGCGGATCACTTGAGGCCAGGGGTTTGAGACCAGCCTGGCCAACATGGCAAAACCTCATCTCTAGTAAAAATACAAAAATTAGCCAGGCATTCTGGTGCATGCCTATAGTCAAGGTACTCGGGAGGCTGAGGCATGAGAATCATTTGAACCTGGGAGGCAGTGGCTGCAGTGAGCTGAAATCGCACCACTGCACTTCAGTCTGAGCAACAGAGTGAGACTCTGTCTTGAACAAAACAAAACAAACGTATACTATGTCTTATTTTGGGCGTGACTACTAAATTAAAATATTAAAAATGTTTGTTTTTTCATATTTTTAATTTTTTGATAAATTTCAAACAGGAGAAAGACCAAAGAAGAAATAATGAATAGATTTCGTTTACAAAAAACGACAAACTTATTTTTTTTCCTGTTCCTGGATCATTATACCAATTAATAAGGCAACTTTAATTCCTAGTTCCATTTTTTCCTTCATTTACACATTTTTTAATAATAGGCTTCAGACTCATTTATTTATTCTTATTAAAAACGGCATTTTATCTTTATGTCAGAAACCATGTGCAATTTTCTACTGTCAGGGGAAAATACCATATTTATGGATTGTTATATAAAAGTTCCTGTCCTTATAATAACTAAGGCCATTTTCATGATGCCAAGCTTTAAATTAGAATATTTTAAATATAAATTGCTATTATTGTATTAGTTTGTTCTCATGCTGCTAATAAAGACATACCCAAGGCTGGGTACTTTGTAAGGGAAAAAGGTTTAATTGACTCACTGTTCAGCATGGCTGGGGAGGCCTCAGGAAATTTACAATCATGACAGAAAGGGAAGAAACATATCCTTCTTCACATGGTGGCAGCAAGAAGTGCAGAGAAAAGTGGGGGAAAATCCCTTATAAAACCATCAGATCTCATGTGAACTCACTCTCATGAGAACAGCATGAAGGTAACTGCCTCCATGATTCAATTACCTCCCATCTGGTTCCTCTCATAACATGTAGGGATTATGGGAACTACAGTGCAAGATGAGATTTCAGTGGGGACACAGCCAAACCATATTAATTAAAATCAGGAAAAGGCTGTGGTTCTGTGCATAAAGTATCTCAAATCAGATTTATTTGGTTGAATTATTAGAAAGTAAGTGTGGAGACATCTGGTTTTATAAAAAAATGGAGTAAGCACGTTTCCATCTTAGTCCTCCTGTCTAAAATCCTGGAAAAGATAAATGAAACAAACTGTAGAAGACTCTAAAAGGGGCAGATAAGAAGGTAGTCTGCCAAGAAATGTCAGGGGCCAAAGGAGCTACTTAGTGGCTAGTACCTTGGTTTTGTTTGTTTGTTTTTGTCTTCTTTTTTTCTTGTTGTGGTCTGGGCATAGGAGAAAGTTGCAACCTCAAAATACTAACAGACACATACAGAAAACAAACAAAACTGAACAAACAAAGCAAAACAGGATAAACCTGCTGTCTTTGGCTAGGGGAGAAAAGGAGGCCCTGTAGGACAGACATTTTGAGAACATGGGCTTTACTTCTGAACACCACACAAAAAACTGCCCTCCACCATCACCCTATTTACAATATGATTATTATGATTTATAAATATTATTTAGATTTCTAAATAATAGTGGACACTGGAGCTGCATGGGCAAAGCCCTATTTCCTGGTTAGAGGGAGTCTCAGAGGTTGTGTGTGCTCCATTCAACCCTGGATATGATGGCTAGCTTCACCTAATGGTTGTTGGGCATCTGTAAGGGCTATGTGTATGAGCAGAGCCTAACTCTCTCCTGCCTAGGTAATGAAGCAGCTCCACCTACAAGGGTGGGCATTGCCTGAGACCTGAGTCTATTCATCATTCTGTTCCAGTAATGAGGCAACTCTATTTTTCAGCCATAGATATCTACAGAAGCTGTACCTGAGAGATAAATCTATCATTCCACCATAAAAATGAATCAGCTTGCTCTTTCAGCATACCACCATCCACAAGGGCTGTGAGAGAGAGTTGAGTTTTTCTGTCATCCCAGCCAAGCAACAAAGCAGCCCCATCTCTTTGCTAAAGACATTTTCCTTTTTAAATTTTTTATATAGTTCCTTCTTGATTTAAGTTTATAAACCTAGAACTAGGAAGAGATTAAAATAAAACTTTATACGGAACAAGGTAGTTATGTTATAAAGATTCCTAGGGTTCAAGTCTTAGTTCAGCCATTTACACCTTGCAGGGCATTTAACCTCTCCTAGACTTGAATTGCTAGTAGTAGCAGACTTAGTTTATGCTCATACTAAATTGCACACTTGCCCAGTATTCTGGCTAGAGAGGTCTGAGGAGCAGTTTGCATTTTGCCTGAGATCTGGAGCCAGGTTGTCACTCCTGGTACCAATGTAATGTCCCACTGGCAAAGAGCAACCACTACAACTGTGCATTGGCTGGCTGGGGTTTATGGAACTATTGCTTTTCCAACAGCTCCTTGTAGAAGCCAGGTAACTCAACCAGAATGTGTGGAAAATTTAATTTGAACAAGTGGGAGATAGGGATAGAAGAAAGCCAGCGGACAAATTTGTCTCTCTTTTCCCCAAAGCTCCTGGGTTTTTCTGCTCCTCAATAATTCACATACCTTTGGGAAGATGTCTTGTGACACTGAGAAACCAAATGCACTTGTTACAAAGCTGTAACCAGCTTACTTAATAGCTCTCCTGTGTGCTTTCCTTGTCTCATTCCTCCTTTCCTCCCACCTTTGCATCGTGGATTGCTTTTTTCATTCAAGTGTCATTACATAAGCTCCTTCTAAGGATATGCTTTCTATATCATTATGGATAAGACATTACAACATGAAATTAGCCTATGAAATCAAAGAAACTACATGACCTAAATAATAGAATAGCTGTCAGGAGCAAAAGACACTAATTAAATGAGTACAAGAAAGAGTGGATGAATAAGCTCATAGATTTTTTGAGCAAATATTTATTGAGCACTTATTTTGGGCTAGGCACTGTTATAGGCAATGGAAATGCAGCAGTAAACAAACTGAAAGCATGTGCTGCCTTCATGGAGTGCACTTTTTAGTGACAGGGACACCGTATTTATCCCTAGCCTCTCTGTCCGTGCAAAGATCTGTTTTTGGGGGTGGGGGTGGGGCTTCTTAAGCTTCTCTCTCTCACCCTATTCTGAATGAAATTCTGTGTTTTCAATATGATTCCTAGACATTATGGTAAGGATTGTTTGCCTCAAGAAAATGAAGTTAAGAGATACAACTGAAAAGGTGGAAGGAAATAGAATAATGAGAATAAATGATTGTGTTTATGATCTTTAAGAAAATATGGGCCAGGCATGGTGGCTCACCCCTGTAATCTCAGCTCCTTGGGAGGCTGAGGTGGGAGGATTGCTTGAGCCTGCAAGTTTGAGACCAGCCTGGGCAATATGGCAAGACCCAGTCTCTACAAAAGAAAAAAAAAATAGCTGGGCATTGTGGCTTGCACCTGTAGTTCCAGCTACTTGGGAGGCTGAAGTGGGAGGATGGTTTGAGAACAAGAAACCAAGGATGCAGTGAGCTGTGTTGGCGCCACTGCACTCCAGTCTGGGTGACAGAGTGAGGCCATGTCTCAGAAAAACAACAACAAAAAAACTCAATAGAAAGCGTGGAGGAGGCGAGATTTAGCAGCTGAGATACCTGGGGCAACCATAGAACTGTAAGAGAATGAGAGTGTATTAGGAGAAATACCTAATGTAGATGATGGGTTGATGGGTGCAGCAAACCACCATGGCACGTGTATACCTATGTAACAAACCTGCATGTTCTGCACATGTATCCCAGAACTTAAAGTATAATTTTTCTAAAAAAGAGAATGAGAGTGTAAAGAAAAGCAAATTTTTACAAGTATTGTGACAACTTATTCATTGGATCACCATTAATGCATGTCAATAGACATGAGCTTGAACTAAGTTTTAAAAGTTACTTCTCGGTACTGGAATATACTTTGTTGAATCGAATTCTGGGCCATAAGGCTTAAGAATTAATAAATGTAAAATGTTTGGTATAGCTTTAAATTGAGTCATTTAGTTACATATGTTGGTTGTCAATGAGAATCTTTCCAAACTTCTCAATTTTACCCAAATCTTATGACTTCTAATTTGATTGTTGCTCTTCTCTTGCCACTTGAGGAAACATATTTTATCAGCAAACTTATATATGTATTTATTTGGGAAGAAAAGTAGAAGAGATAAAAGGGAAAAGGAAGATGGAAACATGTTAGAGGTTAAAAGAGAAGGATGAGCTAAACTATTCAAAAGAAAAAAACACACAGAATGGAGATTTTTCTTATTCCTTAGGAGGAGTTCTCTCTTCTCTAGTATACTTCCTCATTGAGCAAATATCTTCAATGAGATAAAATGAAAAATTTCAGGATCCTGGTTCCTTTTGTTTGGCAATTCCCATTTTCACTCCGTTGATTGCTATTTTCTACAAGCACACTCAGGCTATAGGGAAAAAGGGTACAACCAAACCAGATCCATACAGGAATAATTTATATAAGACTAAGGGAAAGCAGAACAGAGCAGAAGGGAAACTGGAGACCAAAAGGCTGCACCAGCAGTCCAAATTGTGCTTTAAGAACAAAAAGAAATTCATTCTCATTTTAGACTAGTTTTCTCCCCAGATCCATGTTTTGCATGAAGATCAAGAAATCAAGAAACCATAGGAGAGCCAGGGAGTCCAGAGGAAATGGGGATGGAAGTGATCTGAATCTTGATTGTGGCAATGGTTACAAAACTATATGCATTTGTTAATATTCACAGGACTGCACATTGAAAAGGTAAATTTTACTCTTAAAAAGAGAACAGGAGAATAGAAACAGTAGAAACAAGATGTTCTTCCCTAGTGGTGGCTGCACCACATACGTAAGCTAAGTGATCATATGGCTGAGACTGCAAATGTTTGATTGTTTCACTGGCCACTTCAGCTGACCAGCTATTACTAAGTGTTTGAAAGGTTTTTTCCCTTCATTTCATGAGAGAAAAAATAATGAGTAAACAAAAAGTGTCTGTGAATATGTCAAAGGATATTATTGTTTACAACGCCTCTGTGTGTCATATGCCTATGTAAAATTGTCAGTCAATCTGAGTCTACGTGGGTTTCTGTGACTCATTTCAACATAGAATATGAGTAAAAATAATGTGTCATTTTGGGCGTAGGGGAATTAAGCGTGAGCTTGTTTCATCTTTGTTCTTGCCCTTGCCTATGTGGATGGCAAGAAAAAGCCCATAAAATGGTTGAATTATGCAAAGAAAACTGCTTGTGTCTCTAAATTCTTGCTTCTGACCTATAATTCTGGGAGAAGACAAAAAGTCAGATCACAAAACTTTTCAGGTTTAACAAAACTGATTTAGAAAAAAAAATCACTTCTGTTTGCCCTTCTTAAAGTATATAGATTCTTTCAGAGAAAAATGTTACTAATTAAGAAGCATATTGATAATGATAATAATCAAAGTAGATTAATTTTTAATCGTTATAGAATGGCCGAGAAACCTATCACATACTTTATCAGCAGAAATCAATAGAAAGGATTATAAATGTCCTTATTTCCCAGCATAAGAATCTTTTTCTCTTTTTCACCCAAGCCATTTCTCTGGCAAGAATCCATTACACTGAATACCGTAGTCTCATTTTTAAGTTGCTCATAATATATTATACGAATATTTTACAGCGCAATCCAAGAATACATAGACCCCTCTCAGAATTTGCAGGAGCCATAGCTCTAAAGCCAGCCTCTTTCCTGCAGGGTTCTCAACAAAGCCATTCTCTAAGCAAAGCAGTGACTGCAGGGAAAGTGAGCCACTGCAGCTTGTGTCCAGAAGAAATCAGGAAGACCAGAGTACTTTTTAAATGACCTGTAAAATTGAGCACTTTCAGATCTCATTCAACAAGGCCTGCCGGGCCAGGAGCACTGGAAGTCAATTACTGTATTAAGCTAATGTTCAGAGCTGTTGAGAATTAGAGATGAAGAGCTTCTAAAAATGGAATTGCTCATGCTGTTTCCATGTCTTAATGGAAGATTGTGTGTGCCTTTTAGTGGCTATAATAAAATTAATTTTTGTTCTTTTTAATTAGGGTTAAAAACCTTTAATGCGAAACAGGTGGTTCTAGATTTGTATAAACAAGATAAAAATTATGCAAAATAATTTACTTTTAATGATTCATATTTTATTCATGATTAAAATATGTACTTGCAAAATGGCTAAGGAAATATTTTGCTTAACTTCAAGAGGTAAATGTTGTCTCAATGCCAGAATTAACTGAACAAAAATTCAGAATATGTGGCTTCTATTTACAAGCAATGATGTGCTATCAATAAGTAGCTTTTTAACAGGCTAGAAAAGAATGTTTTGGTAAAATAATAATAAAAGCTATACTTACATTGATATAGTAAATAATTGTTTTACCATGGCTTGACTTCCATAGAGAATCTTTTTAAAAAATGTTTACTTTACAGTTTGAAAATGTTTTCTCCTTACTCTGCTTTTCTGCATTCAATTATTCTACTTTGGTTTTCTGCGCAGTTTCTGACTTATTTAGGGAAGTTATTGCCGAGAGGTACCTGGTGAATGAGGATAGAGTACCACATTCTTTGCCTGATATTGGGGGAGGGCATTGCCTGTAGTTCTTCTACTCCTATATTCCTCTGATAGAAGGAATAAATTTTCTTAAAAGCCAAACTGCAGTGAAACATGATATACTAAATTTCCTTCTGAACATCTGATAGAAGCACAGAATGACAGCTGAATCTATAACCAAGAATTTTCTTCCAGGAGCTGGAAATCTTTGGATCGGTACATGGGACGATGGGGGTGGGGAATGTGGCGGAAAGCATGATCAACAGAATTGATTTTCTTAACTTGAAATATTAGCTAAGACAGGAAAGGAAGGAACAAAGCTATAGCAAATTGTCACTCAAGTTTGATTATTTTTGTGAGCTATGGCATTTGTAATATAGAAAAAGCAGCTCTGGAAAGCGACCTGATTTTAGGATAGTGATATACTTGAAATGGAAAGAACAGAAGGAATAAGAGGGGAAAATTTACATAGAAACTTCCTACACAAAATAAGCTTTCAAATGAAAATTACAAACCATATAAATAAATAAATGCCTTGATAATAATAATAAAAAAGAAATTAATATATTGAATATGTGTTTGCTTTGGCTGAAAATAAAATCTGAGGAATGTCTGAAAAATTAAATATTTTTCAGATTCTACAAGAGACATATGAGAAAATAACATTAAGATAGAATAATATTCTCAGCATTTATGTGTAGACCATCATATGCCAGACATTGTTCCAAGAGCTTTACATATAACAATTCAATAATTCTTATGACAATGGTAAGAGAAAAACACTCATTTTGCAAATGATGACACTGAGACAAGGGGAGTTTAAGTGATTTGTTTAATCTTACATAATAAGTGAAAGAGTCCACATTTGAACCTATGCAATCTGAGTCCAGAAACTGAGCTCTCAACTACTGCATGCAAGAAATAATAATAATAAAAAAAGACAGTGAGCTGAAATTGAATAAGTACTAGTAGATATAAAAATATTAAAATAGAAAATTTGACAGTGAAAATTTAGTCACTGAAATAAAAATAAGCCATTACTAAGATAAACTGTAGATTTCATACAAAATGAAAATAATAAATAGGAAAATAATTGAATCTATTAGAATGCATCCTGGCAAGCGATGAGATTAAATGTCTGATTTATTTTCAAACATTTAAAAGAGATTTAGAAACTCCAAGATTTTAAAAATTGGAACTAAAGAAGAAAAGAATAAAACAAATCTTGAAGAAGCAAAAACTGAAGATAGATGAGAATTTCTCACATAGAAAGAGACAAGAGTTCAAAATTGAAAGTTCAATCCAAGTTCAATCCAATTATAATAACTTATTTATCTCTCATGTATGTTTCCCTGGGAGAAATTGTGCATTCAATATGGACAGTTTAATTTTTTGATTTAAAGTATGTATGTCATTTGTTTTCTTAAGTCTACTTCACTGGCAAAAATATCTAGCCCTGTTGAATAAGACTGGTGAGGATGGACATCCTTAACAACTGCAGGAGGAAAGCATTCCAATTCAGCCTTTCATCACTAATTGTTAGTTATAGCTTTTTGTGGTTGCTGTTTGTCAAGTTGAAGAAGTTCCCCGTTCTTTAAAATTCTTTTATTTTTAATTTTTATGGGCATATATATATATATATATATTTATGGGGTACATGAGATATTTTGATACAGACATACCATATTTAAAAATCACATCAGAACAAATTGGGGATCCCTCATCTCAAGCATTTATCATTTCAATGTTACAAGCATTTCCATTATATGCTTTTGGTTATTTTAAAATGTACAATAAATTATTGGTGACTGTAGTAACCCAGTTATGCTATCAAATACTAGATATTATTCATTCTATCTAGCTATACTTTTGTACCCATTGAACATCCCACTCCCCACCCCTATCCACTACCCTTCCCAGCCTCTGATAACCATCATTCTACTATCTCTATGAGTTCAATTGTAATTTTTAGCTCCCATAAATAAGTGAGAACATGCAAAGTTTGTCTTTCTGTGCCTGGCTTATTTCACTTAACATAATGACCTTTAGTTCCATTCACATTGTTGGAAATGACAGGATTTCATTTTTTTAATGGCTGAATAGCACTCCACTGTGTATATATACCACATTTTCTTTATCCATTTGTCTATTGATGGACACTTAGGTTACTTGAAATCTTGACTATTGTGAATAGTGCTGCAATAAACATGGGAATGCAGATACATTTTCAACATACTGATTGCATTTTTTTCTTTTTTAGACAGCAATTTGCCATTGCTTAAGCTGAAGCACAGTGGCTGGATCATAGTTCACTGCAGCCTCGAGCTCCTGAGCTCCGGTGATCCTCCCACCTCAGCCTCCCAAGTAGCTATGACTACAGACATGCACCACCACACCTGAATTTTTCTTTCCTTTTCTTTTCTTCTTTAATAGAGATAAGGTCTCACTACATTGCCCAGGCTGACCTTGAACTCCTGACCTTAAGCAGTTCTCTGATCCTGGCCTCTGAAAGTGCTGGATTAAAGGCATGAGCCACCATGCATTTCCTTTGGATATATAGCTAGTATTGGAATTGCTGGAGTATATGATAGTTATATTTTTAGTTTTTCGAGGAACACACATGCTGTTTTTCATAGTGGCTGTAGTAGTTTACTTCCCTATCAACACTGTGTAAGTGTTCCCTTTCCTCTATATCCTTGTCAACACATGCTTTTTTCTTTTGATAATAGCCATTCCAAGTAAAGTGAGATGATAACTCATTGTGTTTTGGATTTGCATTCCCTTGGTGATTGATGCTTCTGAACATTTTTCAATGTAACTGTTTGGTACTCGTATGTCTTCTTTTGAGAAATGTCTCAATGTTTTTTGCCCATTTTAAATTTGGACCATCTCTTAATGTTTTTTGCCCATTTTTAATTTGGACTGTTTGCTTCTTTGCCATTTAGATGTTTGAGTTCCTTGGACATTCTGAATATTAACTTATTGTCAGATTTATTGTTTGCAAACATTTTCTCTTTTTCTGTAGGTTGTCTCTTCACTTGATTGTTTCCTCTGCTGTAAAGAAGCTTTTTAGTTTGATGTAATCTCCTTTGTCTATTTTTGCTTTTGTTGCCTGTGTCTTTGAAATCTTATCCAAAATAATCATTGACTAGACCAATGTGCTGACTGACTAAGATAATTGGGTTATAATTTGATTTGCATTTCCACAAACTCAAAGCATGAATTTCATTTCCCTCTCAGTTTACCATGCTGGTTTTCTTGTTTAGCACCTGGACTACTGGAAGTGAGGCTCCACCATATGTACAGTGCTGGTGTGTCTAGCGAAGGAGGGGAGAGGGCAATGCATATCAAAAGAGAAAATTGACTACCAAAGATGAAAAGATCCTTTAGCATGATGATCCATGAGTCCAGGGAATGTCACCAGAGAGATTGGAACTATAGGCTGTCAACTAATTCTTCTCAGATAGCAAATGAGGTCCAGCTAACAAAGCTATTATTTTGGCTGGACTGGACTAGAAGTCATGCTGAGAAGTTATATTGGTCACCCTCCCAGGCCATCACAGCATAGCAACAAGAAATTAAGATTCAACTATTAAATCTATCTTTCTTTTACATTTTACCTTTTGCAAATTCTTCCTCTCTGATTTTTGGCTAACCAGAGAAAATGACTTTTTCCAATGATCCAAAATTCCACTTAAACATGGTAAAATTTAAGCACTTTTTAGGATCCTGAAAGGGAATTTCATAGAGATGTTTACTGACCTTTTAGATAATGAGGCTACATGAAAAGGAAGAACTCAGACTGTCCTCAAAATAAATAAAAAGAAGTCCTAAATGCGAGATGGTTTGTTCCACCCTATTTCTGACAGAAAAGAAGTCATCTCCCTGGCAGAGATACACTTGGATGAGAAATATGATGTACAACATGCACCTTGGATGAGACATGAACCTACGATTTTCAAAAATTACAACTTTTAAGCTTCTATGTGCACTTCACTTTCCAAACACAGTTCTCTTTCTAGTTATGTGTCCAGCTATAAATGAACAAAAATTAGCTTACAGGTTATACAAAGATCTTTCAAAGCTCAGTTGAATTATTGGTTGCTACAAAAGTTGCTGGAAGACAGTACATGCTAAAACTGATGTTTGCATTGGTTTCTCAGTTTCTTAATTACCAATTCAGATCAGGGAACAGGATGAACAGACTGACATGTTCAAATGGATAAGGTATTAGAGGAAACATGTTTTGAGTTGGATTCTGTAGAAGGAAAAGAGCCACCATACCACATCTAAATACTTATTCCTGTTGTATGCAAACATGAGGCATACCATTTTTTGTTTAGTACATGTTTGGATATTGTCCCTTAACCACACACACACACACACACACACACAAACACGAATTATCACGAAAGATTTAACTTTCATTCAGTTAATAATCAAATAGTTAAATCTTCACAAAAAGCATGGGAGTCTATCCAGAATATTTTGCTTAAAGATGAATAATTTAAATTTACCTTAAGTGTTATACATATATAATGAAATGCTATGCAGCAATTACAAAGCATGTTCATAGAGTAATATTTGGATACCTGAGAAAGTGTCTGTAGCAGAGACACGGAGCTCGCTAATCATTCTATCTGCTTTTCCACCTTCCAGAACCACATGCAGGGGCACATGACCAATTCTAGATAATGAAATATGAACAGAACTTATTTGTATCATTCCCAGACTAACACAGAAAAAAATTTTAAAAACTCTTTTTATCTCTTCCTTTGCCACTTTCATTTGATGAGACCACTAAAAGGTGATGGGGATTTCATTAGCCTGGTTCTCTGAGTGGTACAGTATAGAGTGAGTGAGAAATAATATTGTGGTATGGCACAGAGGGATTAGGCACCTTGCCTAAGTTCATGGTTAGAAAGCAGCTGCAGTCTACCATGATCCCTCTCTCATCTCATGGCATGCACCCTCCCCATTTCTCCGATTTTGATTATATTTTTTATTATGACTATAAACTCATTCTCTTTAGTGTCCTGAATACTTCAAAGAGAGGTTAGTGATTTCTCTTAAGGACCCTTGGCAAAATAAAAAATAAAAAAATCTTCAGTAACCAAATTAGTTCATAAACAT
Source organism: Hylobates moloch (assembly GCF_009828535.3). NCBI lineage: Eukaryota > Metazoa > Chordata > Mammalia > Primates > Hylobatidae > Hylobates > Hylobates moloch. Next base: position 33,085,395 of record NW_026652276.1, on the reverse strand, counting down.
AGAACATAATTTTAGTTGCTTAAGAAATTTTAGGCAAATAAATAAAAATAGGTTACCCATCCAGTCTCTCATCTTGGAAATAGCTTAACCACAAAATAAAACTGTACATGGAATTCATGTCAATGGAGTCTTTTTAAAAGTAGTATTAAAGCATTTTGATCCTTGAACTCCACATTTCTTAGAGGTATGTCTGAGTGGTACTGAACATCTGGGACAAGGGAAATGTGTGTAGCAACGGAAATGAAAAATTTAAGTATTCTTAGAGATTTTCACTTAGTTCAAGCATGGCCTCACATTACACTATTTATCTACAACAGCATTTCTCAAAATATTTCATAAAATCCTAATTATACAGAATGGTTATAAGGTGCTTTTGGGGAAAAATAAGTTTTATCTATGATAATATAAAAATTCCTTTGCTGAGAAAGCTTCTCAAACTTTTTAAGTACATTTTGACTCTATAAGAGTGGGACTTAGGATATAATGTTCATCAGAAATACTGATTACAGACCTTTTTCCTTGTGAGTCACATCACTGAGCTCTCTCCCTGTCAGACACAGGGAAGTGCTGATACACGTTTTTCTATCAAAGCAATTTGCTTTTCTGTATGTGGTCTTATCTTGAATCCAAGTTCAAGTGACCTGCCTTATATCCCATATAACCCTCAAGACTAAGACTCCTAATTTCTCACTTTAATCTTCCATTCTGTTGGTCTCAGTGGTCCTCAGTGAAAAACTCACAAGCTCAGTATATTTTGCAGCCCCTGTGTGTGCTTTTAATAATCAGAGTGGAGACATCCTCTTCAACCTTCTCAATAAAGAAATGCTGTGTAAGTTTGGTTGGATAAAAACAGTTCATGAGCTAGTGATACATAGCTACCCCATTCCCAATGTTTACTGGAAATAGATGCCCCGTTTAGGTTTCGGAAAGGGAGAGGAAAACATTTAACCTCATGTTTTTGTTTGTTTGTTTGTTTTTTCTGAATGTGTTCCATCTCTTATGGCTATTTCTCCCATTCCAGATAAATTCATAGACTCAATGTCTCTGTTATCAGTTTCATGTTACTACTTTTTTTGTGTGTAGATGAAAGTTCAAAAATAAAACAGGCAATTTCTGCCCATGAATTGTGGCATTGCAACACAATATAACTATCCAAGCTTCAAGACAATTCAGGCTAGAAATGTATTTTCTTGTTGACATTAGAGGGTGGGAAAGGGGAAGAGGAGGTGGGGGATAGTTAAGGAAAAAATGTGAGATGACACAAGCATTTACTTTACCAGGAATTTCAGCCAGCAGCAAACATTTGCACTTTAGAGTACTGTAATACCCTTGCAAAAATTTGATCAAGAACTCCCATTTTCCTACTTAATGTTTAAAATATGGTGACAGAATTATTCAGGACTTCCAAAAGCTTCTTAAGCTGACAAACTACTTCAACAAAGTCTCAGGATACAACATCAATGAGCAAAAATCACTAGCATTCCTGTACATCAATAACAGTCAAGCCAAGGGCAAAATCAGGAACAAACTCCCATTCACAACTGCCATAAAAAGAATAAAATACCAAAGAATACAGCTATCAGGAGGTAAAATACCACTACAAGAAAAACTACAAACCACTGCTCAAATCAGAGATGATACAAATAAATGGAAAAACATTCCATGCTCATGAATAGGAAAAATCAATATTATTAAAATGGCCATACTGCCCAAAGCAATGTATAGATTCAGTGCTATTCCTATTAAACCACCAATGACATTCTTCACAGAACTAGAAAATACTATTTTGAGGGTGGAGCCAAGATGGCTGAACAGGAAAAGCTCCGGTCTACAACTCCCAGCGTGAGCAATGCAGAAGACAGGTGATTTCTGCATTTCCATCTGAGGTACCGGGTTCATCTCACTAGGGAGTGCCAAACAGTGGGTGCAGGACAGTCGGTGCAGAGCACTGTGCATAAGCCAAAGCAGAGCGAGGCACTGACTCGCTCGGGAATTGCAAGGGGTCAGGGAGTTCCCTTTCCTAGTCAAAGAAAGGGGTGACAGATGGCACCTGGAATGCAAGGTGGCAGCGAGGCTGGGGGAGGGGCGCCAGGAATTGCCCAGACTTGCTTAGGTAAACAAAGCAGCCAGGAAGCTCAAACTGGGTGGAGCCCAACACAGCTCAAGGAGGCCTGCCTGCCTCTGTAGGTTCCACCTCTGCGGGCAGGGCACAGACAAACAGAAAGTCAGCAGGAACCTCTGAAGACTTAAATGTCCCTGTCTGACAGCTTTGAACAGAGTAGTTGTTCTCCCAGCATGCAGCTGGAGATCTGAGAACGGACAGACTGCCTCCTAAAGTGGGATGCTGACCCCCAAGCAGCCTAACTGGGAGGCACCCCCCAGTAGGGACAGACTGACACCTCACTCGGCCAGGTACTACTCTGAGACAAAACTTACAGAGGAACGATCAGACAGCTGAATTTGCAGTTTATGAAAATCCACTGTTCTGCAGCCCCCAATGCTGACACCCAGCCAAACAGGGTCTGGAGTGGACCTCTAGCAAACTCCAATAGACCAGCAGCTGAGGATCCTGTCTGCTAGAAGGAAAACTAACAAACAGAAAGGACACCCACATCAAAACCCATCTGTACATCACCATCATCAAAGACCAAAAGTAGAAAAAACTACAAAGATGGGGAGAAAACAGAGCAGAAAAACTGGAAACTCTAAAAAGCAGAGTGCCTCTCCTCCTCCAAAGGAACACAGCTCCTCACCAGCAAAGGAACAAAGCTGGATGGAGAATGACTTTTATGAGTTGAGAGAAGAAGGCTTCAGACGATCAAACTACTCGGAGCTACAGAAGAAAATTCAAACCAATGGCAAAGAAGTTAAAAACTTTGAAAAAAAATTAGATGAATGTTTAACTAAAATGACCAATGCAGAGAAGTGCTTAAAGGACCTGATGGAGCTGAAGGCCAAGTTTCAAGAACTACATGAAGACTGCAGAAGCCTCAGTCGCCGATGCGATCAACTGGAAGAAAGGGTATCAGTGATGGAAGATGAAATGAATGAAATGAAGCGAGAAGGGAAGTTTAGAGAAAAAAGAATAAAAAGAAATGAACAAAGCCTCCAAGAAATATGGGACTATGTGAAAAGACCAAACCTACGTCTGATTGGTGTACCTGAAAGTGACGGGGAGAATGGAACCAAGATGGAAAACACTCTACAAGATATTATCCAGGAGAACTTCCCCAATCTAGCAAGGCAGGCCAACATTCAGATTCACGAAATACAGAGAACACAACAAAGATACTCCTCAAGAAGAGCAACTCCAAGACACATAATTGTCAGATTCACCAAAGTTGAAATGAAGGAAAAAATGTTAAGGGTGGCCAGAGAGAAAGGTCGTGTTACCCACAAAGTGAAGCCTACCAGACTAATGGCTGATCTCTCGGCGGAAACTCTACAAGCCAGAAGAGAGTGGGGGCCGATACTCAACATTCTTAAAGAAAAGGATTTTCAACCAAGAATTTCATATCCAGCCAAACTAAGCTTCATAAGTGAAGGAGAAATAAAATCCTTTACAGACAATCAAATGCTGAGTGATTTTGTCACCACCAGGCCTGCCGTAAAAGAGCTCCTGAAGGAAGCATTAAAGATGGAAAGGAACAACAGGTACCAGCCACTGCCAAAACATGCCAAATTGTAAAGACCATCAAGGCTAGGAAGAAACTGCATCAACTAACGAGCAAAATAACCAACTAACATCATAATGACAGGATCAAATTCACACATAACAATATTAACTTTAAATGTGAATGGGCTAAATGCTCCAATTAAAAGACACAGACTGACAAATTGGATAAGGAGTCAAGACCCATCAGTGTGCTGTATTCAGGAAACCCATATCACATGCAGAGACACACATAGACTCAAAATAAAGGGATGGAGGAAGATCTAACAAGCAAAAGGAAAATAAAAAAAAAAGCAGGGGTTGCAATCCTAGTCTCTGATAAAATAGAATTTAAACCAACAAAGATCAAAAGAGACAAAGAAGTCCATTACATAATGGTAAAGGGATCAATTCAACAAGAAGATCTAACTATCCTAAATATATATGCACCCAATACAGCAGCACCCAGATTCATAAAGCAAGTCCTCAGTGAACTACAAAGAGACTTAGACTCCCACACAATAATACTGGGAGATTTAACACCCCACTGTCAACATTAGACAGATCAATGAGACAGCAAGTTAACAAGGATACCCAGGAATTGAACTCAGCTCTGCACCAAGCAGACCTAACAGACATCTACAGAACTCTCCACCGCAAATCAAGAGAATATACATTTTCTTCAGCACCACACCAGACCTATTCCAAAATTGACCACATAGTTGGAAGTAAAGCTCTCCCCAGCAAATGTAAAAGAACAGAAATTATAACAAACTGTCTCTCAGACCACAGTGCAATCAAACTAGAACTAAGGAATAAGAAACTCACTCAAAACTGCTCAACTACATGGAAACTGAACAACCTGCTCCTGAATGACTACTGGGTACATAACGAAATGATGGCAGAAATAAAGATGTTCTTTGAAACCAACGAGAACAAAGACACAACATACCAGAATCTCTGGGACACATTCAAAGCAGTGTGTAGAGGGAAATTTATAGCACTAAATGTCCACAAGAGAAAGCAGGAAAGATCTAAAATTGGCACCCTAACATCACAATTAAAAGAACTAGAAAAGCAAGAGCAGACACATTCAGAAGCTAGCAGAAGGCAAGAAATAAGTAAAATCAGAGCAGAACTGAAGGAAATAGAGACACAAAAAACCCTTCAAAAAATTAATGAATCCAGGAGCTGGTTTTTTGAAAAGATCAACAAAATTGATAGACTGCTAGCAAGACTGATAAAGAAGAAAAGAGAGAAGAATCAAATAGATGCAATAAAAAATGATAAAGGGGATATCACCACCAATCCCACAGAAATACAATCTACCATCAGAGAATACTACAAACACCTCTACGCAAATGAACTAGAAAATCTAGAAGAAATGGATAAATTCCTCAACAGATACACCCTCCCAACACTAAACCAGAAAGAAGTTGGATCTCTGAATAGACCAATAACACGCTCTGAAATTGTGGTAATAATCAATAGCTTACCAACCAAAAAGAGTCCAGGACCTGATGGATTCACAGGGGAATTCCACCAGAGGTACAAGGAGGAACTGGTACCATTTCTTCTGAAACTATTCCAATCAACAGAAAAAGAGGGAATCCTCCCTAACTCATTTTATGAGGCCAGCATCATCCTGAGACCAAAGCCTGGCAGAGACACAACCAAAAAGGAGAATTTCAGACCAATATCCTTGATGAACATTGATGCAAAAATCCTCAATAAAATACTGGCAAACCAAATCCAGCAGCACATCAAAAAACTTATCCACCATGATCAAGTGAGCTTCATCCCTGGGATGCAAGGCTGGTTCAACATATACAAATCAATAAATGTAATCCAGCATATAAACAGAACCAAAGACAAAAACCACATGATTATCTCAATAGATGCAGAAAAGGCCTTTGACAAAATTCAACAACCCTTCATGCTAAAAACTCTCAATAAATTAGGTATTGATGGGATGTATCTCAAAATAATAAGAGCTATCTATGACAAATCCACAGCCAATATCATACTGAATGGGCAGAAACTGGAAGCATTCCCTTTGAAAACTGGCACAAGACAGGGATGCCCTCTCTCACCACTCCTATTCAACATAGTGTTGGAAGTTCTGGCCAGGGCAATTAGGCAGCAGAAGGAAATAAAAGGTATTCAATTAAGAAAAGAGGAAGTCAAACTGTCCCTGTTTGCAGATGACATGATTGTATATCTAGAAATCCCCATTGTCTCAGCCGCAAATCTCCTCAAGCTGATAAGCAACTTCAGCAAAGTCTCAGGATACAAAATCAATGTACAAAAATCACAAGCATTCTTGTACACCATTAACAGACAAACAGGGAGCCAAATCATGAGTGAACTCCCATTCACAATTGCTTCAAAGAGAATAAAATACCTAGGAATCCAACTTACAAGGGATGTGAAGGACCTCTTCAAGGAGAACTTCAAACCACTGCTCAATGAAATAAAAGAGGATACAAACAAATGGAAGAACATTCAATGCTCGTGGGTAGGAAGAATCAATATCCTGAAAATGGCCATACTGCCCAAGGTAATTTATAGATTCAATGCCATCCCCACGGAACTACCAATGACTTTCTTCACAGAATTGGAAAAAACTACTTTAAAGTTCATATGGAACCAAAAAAGAGCCCACATTACGAAGTCAATCCTAAGCCAAAAGAACAAAGCTGGAGGCATCACGCTACCTGACTTCAAACTATACTACAAGGCTACAGTAACCAAAACAGCATGGTACTGGTACTAAAATAGAGATATAGCTCAATGGAACAGAACAGAGCCCTCAGAAATAACGACACATATCTACAACTATCTGATCTTTGACAAACCTGACAAAAACAAGCAATGGGGAAAGGATTCCCTATTTAATAAGTGGTACTGGGAAAACTGGCTAGCCACATGTAGAAAGCTGAAACTGGATCTCTTCCTTACACTTTATACAAAAATTAATTGAAGATGGATTGAAGACTTACATTTTAGACCTAAAACCATAAAAACCCTAGAAGAAACCTAGGCAATACCATTCAGGACATAGGCATGGGCAAGGACTTCATGTCTAAAACATCAAAAGCAATGGCAACAAAAGCCAAAATTGAGAAATGGGATCTAATTAAACTAAAGAGCTTCTGCACATTAAAAGAAACTACCATCAGAGTAAACAGGCAACCTACAAAATGGGAGAAAATTTTCACAACCTACTCGTCTGACAAAGGGCTAATATCCAGAATCTACAATGAACTCAAACAAATTTACAAGAAAAAAACAACCCCATCAAAAAGTGGGCGAGGGACATGAACAGGAACTTCTCAAAAGAAGACATTTATGCAGCCAAAAAACACATGAAAAAATGCTCATCATCACTGGCCATCAGAGAAAAGCAAATCAAACTACAATGAGATACCATCTCACACCAGTTAGAATGGCGATCATTAAAAAGTCAGGATACAACAGGTGCTAGAGAGGATGTGGAGAAATAGGAATACTTTTACACTGTTGGTGGGACTGTAAACTAGTTCAACCATTGTGGAAGTCAGTGTGGTGATTCCTCAGGGATCTAGAACTAAAAATACCATTTGAGTCAGGCATCCCATTACTGGGTATATACCCAAAGGACTATAAATCATGCTGCTATAAAGACACATGCACACGTATGTTTATTGCGGCACTATTCACAATAGCAAAGACTTGGAACCAACCGAAATGTCCAACAAGAATAGATTGGATTAAGCAAATGTGGCACATATACACCATGGAATACTATGCAGCCATAAAAAATGATGAGTTCGTGTCCTTTGTAGGGACATGTATGAAACTGGAAACCATCATTCTCAGCAAATGATCACAAGGACAAAAAACCAAACACCACATGTTCTCACTCATAGGTGAAAATTGAACAATGAGAACACATGGACACAGGAAGGGGAACATCACACTCCGGGGACTATTGTGGGACGGGGGGAGGGGGGAGGGATAGCATTAGGAGATATACCTAATGCTAAATGACGAGTTAATGGGTGCAGCACACCAACATGGCACATGGATACATATGTAACAAACCTGCACATTGTGCACGTGTACCCTAAAACTTAAAGTATAATAACAATAAAAAAAGAAAAATAAAAATAAAAATAAAGAAAATACTATTTTAAAATTCATAGGAACCAAAAAGAGCCCAAATAGCCAAGGCATTCCTAAGCAAAAAGCAAAACTGGAGGCATCCACCTAACTTCAAACTGTACTATAGGGCTACAGTTTACCAAAACACCATGGTGCTGGTACAAAAACAGACACATAGGCCAATGGAACAGAATAGAGAACTCCAAAATGAGACCGCCTACCTACAAGTATCTGATCTCCAACAAACCTGACAGAAACAAGCAATGGGAAAAAGATTCCCTATTCAGTAAATGGTGCTAGGATAATTGGCTAGCCATATGCAGAAGATTAAAACTGGACCCCTTCTTTACATCATATATAAAAATTAAGATAGATTAAAGACTGAAGTGTAAAACACAAAACTATAAAAACCTTGGAAGACAACCTAGGCAATACCATTCAGAACACAAGTGGGAGCTAAATGATGAGAACACGTGGATACATAGACGGGAACAACACACACTGCGGGCTATAGGAAGGTGGATGGTGGGAGGAAGGAAAGAATCAGGAAAAATAACTAATGGGTTCTAGGCTGAATACCTGGGTGATGAAATAATCTGTACAACAAGCCCCTATGATACAAGTTTACCTAAATAACAAACCTGCATATGTACCCCAAACTTAAAATTTGAAAGAAATTTTTAAAAACAATTATTTAGGGCTTCAACAGTAGTTATCAATTACACATTTTCCACACACCACCACCACCACAATCACAATACATACTCAAATTCCTTATGGATAAGAAAACTCTGAACCACTGAGTAGCAGAACAGGTATCTTTGATCACCACTACTTTACAAAAAGTAAATAAGAATTTATTTTAGCGACAAGCTTATGGGCTACTCAGGACATAAAAAGGTAATTCAGTTTGTTTCAGGAGTCCAACTAGTATTTATTTTGGTTTTTTTCTCAAGACAGTCTCTGTTTTGATACCAGTTAATATTAAGACCCCAAGAAGGAATTTTCTACTTTAGCCTGAGCTAAACTATGTCTCATAGACCCATAAATTGTACATATATATAAAGTGTAACAAATCACAAAAGTCTAATAAATGCATATTCTTTGATATTTTAAGTAAATACCATTTTGGTATTTTAGCTCAAAGGCAAAGTTGTTAAGGCTTCAGGTGCTGCATTGGCATTAGATTGTAACAGTTTCAGACCTAACAGATTTGATAAAAATGCAGATATTGCTATGAAATCTCTCACGAGTTAAGAGATCAGTCACTCTCATTACTTTCTTCCACTGGCACCTTAGTGCGAAGCCCCCACATGCAATGAAAAGCAAGGGGAAGTCTCCATGTGAGAGTCTCTCATCTTGACTTGTAACTCCCACAGTTCCCACACGTTGTGAGAGGAATCTGGTGGGAGGTGATTGAATTATTGGGGCAAGTCTTTTCTGCTCTGTTCTCATGATAGTGAATGAGTCTCACGAGATCTCCCAGTTTTAAAAACTGGAGTTTCTCCGCACAATCTCTCTCTTTACCTGCTGCCATTCCAATAAGATGTGACTTGTTCCTACTTGCCTTCCACCAGGATTGTGAGGCCTCCCCACCCATGTGGAACTGTGAGTCCATTACTTCTTTCTTTTATAAATTGCCCAGTCTTGGGTACATCTTTATCAGTAGCATGAAAATGGACTAATACAGTAATTTGGTACCAGTAGAGTGGGGCACTGCTGAAAAGATACTTGTAAATGTGGAAGCGACTTTGGAACTGGGTAACAGGCAGAGGTTGAAACAGTTTAGAGGGCTCAGAAGAAGATAGGAAAATGTGGGAAAGTTTGGAAATTCCTAGAGACTTGTTGAACGGCTTTGCCCAAAATGCTGATAGCAATATGAACAATAAAGTCCAGGCTAAGGTGGCCTCAGATGGAAATGAGGAACTTCTTGGGAACTGGAGCAAAAGTGACTCTTGTTATGTTTTAGCAAAGAGACTTGTGGCATTTGGCCCCTGTCCTAGAGATTTGTGGAACTTTGAACTTAAGGGAGATGATTTAGGTATCTGGCAGAAGAAATTTCGAAGTAGCAAAGCATTCAAGTGGTGACTCGGGTGCTGTTAAAGGTATTCAGTTTTATAAGGGAAGCAGAGCATAAAAGTTGATAAAATTTACAGCTGGATAATGTGATAGAAAAGAAAATGCTATTTTCTGAGAAGAAATTCAAGCTGGCTGCAGAAATTTTCACAAGTAACAAGGAGCCAAATGTTAATCCCCAAGACAATGGGGAAAATGTGTCCAGGGCATGTCAGAGGTCTTCACAGCAGCCCATCCCATCATAGGCCTGGAGGCCTCCTGGAGGCCTAGGAGGAAAAAGTTGTTTTGTGGGCTGGACCCAGTGTCCCTGTGCTGTGTGCAGCCTAGAGACTTGGTGCCCTGCGTCCCAGCCACTCCAGCCATGGCTGAAAGGGGTCAAGGTAAAGCCTAGGCCATGGCTTCAGAGGGTGCAAACCTCAAGCCTTGGCAGCCTCCATGTGGTGTTGAGCCTGCCATTGCACAGAATTCCATGAATTCGGGTTTGGGACTCTCTGCCTAGATTTCAGAGGATATATGGAAATGCCTAGATGTCTAGGCAGAAATTTGCTTCAAGGGCAGGGCTCTCATGGAGAACCTCTGCTAGGGCAGTGAGGAAGGGAAATGTGGGGTCGGAGCTGCCACACAGAGTTCCTACTGGGGCACTGCCTGGTGGAGCTGTGAGAAGACAGCCACTGTCCTCCAGACCCCAGAATGGTAGATCCACTGACAGCTTTCGCCGTGCACCTGGAAAAGTCACAGACACTTTACGCCAGCCCATGAAAGCAGCCAGGAGGGAGGCTGTACCCTGCAAAGCCACGGGGGCAGAGCTGCCCGAGACCATGGAAACCCACCTCTTGCATCAGCATGAGCTGGATGTGACACATGGAATCAAAGGAGATCATTTTGGGGATGTAAGATTTGACTGCCCCACTGGATTTCAGACTTGCATGAGGCCTGTAGCCCCTTCATTCTGGCCAATTTCTCCCATTTGGAATGGCTGTATTTACCCAATGCCTGTACCTCCACTGTATCTAGGAAGAAACAAACTTGCTTTTCATTTTACAGGCTCATAGGTGGAAGAGACTTGGCTCATCTCAGGTGAGATGTTGGACTGAGGACTTTTGAGTTAATGCTGAATTAAGCTAAGACTTTGAGGGACTGTTGGGAAGGCATGATTCGTTTTGAATTGTGAGGGCATGAGATTTGGAGGGGCTGGGCTGAAATGATATGGTTTTGCTGTGTCCCCACCCAAATCTCATCTTGAATTGTAACTCCCACAATTCTTACATGTTGTGGGAAGAATCTAGTGGGAGGTGATTGAATTATGGGGTCAGGTCTTTCCTGTGCTGTTCTCCTGATAGCGAATCAGTCTCATGAGATCCAATGGTTTTAAAAACAGGAATTTCTCTGCACAAGCTCTCTTTGCCTGCTGTCATCCACATAAGATGTGATTTGCTCCTACTTGCCTTCTGTCATGATTGTGAGGCCTCCGCAGCCACATGGAACTGTGAGTCCAGTTAAACCTCTTTCTTTTGTAAATTGCCCAGTCTGGGGTATGTCTTAGCAGCATGAAAATGGACTAATAAACCACATTTCTATATAACTTTGTTACTGCCACAACATATGGATGGGTCTAACATTTTCCTGGGTCATACTCTGATATTTGGTAGGGTTTTAAACCGGAAAGCTTGTAGGTTTCACTCGTCCACACTAACTAATGAAAGACAGGGACTCAGCCTTGTTTTCTCTGCAATCTGGAGCCCTGGCTTCATTAGATATGCTGCTGGCATGATGCTGGCATAAAAGAACTCAGACATTCAAAAAATTTTGAATAATTGCAGCAGGATATTCAAGCTTGAAGAGAAAGCTTATACCATAGGAAAAATAAAATAGAAAATAAAATGTGCTCTACTGAACTTATTTTTGGTTTGTTTGTTTTTTCCTTTGACTTACAGTTCAGAAAGCCAGACTAATGGCATCTGTTTTGAGAAACAGCTTATTAGTAAAATGAAACCTCCTGTCAACTGGAAAGATAACCATACATGGGCACTTTGACACAAACAGATGCTATGCACACTTTAGTATTTGAATCATCAAGATGGTGTTGAGGCATGAGCTGTTTTTTTTTTTTTTCCCTAATTGGTTCCTGCCTTTATGTATCTTTTTTTTGAAGAAGGATCAAATAAAGATATCCATCCTACTCTATGAAATCAAAATTAACCCTAACAAACTTGATTCCAGCACACATTTGCTACTGGGCACTTATTGTATGAACCAGAGATTTGTCTCCAAAGTGTCAGAACAAATATTAATAAACGTATTTTATTCTATTAGGAAATGATAAACCATGTGAGATGAACTAACTCTTCCAAAGCCCCATAATGCCATTCAGAAATGATCTCTTACAAGATTAATATATGTTAATTTATCCTGACCATTGTCTATGAAAATATGCCTAATAATTAAGCAAGGATACTCTTAGCATGCATACTCCTTAAATGTTTCATCCAAGGTCAGCTACATTTGCTCCCTTGATATCCTAAAAGTTTGGAATGAATATAGAAAATAGCATGCAATTTCTTTAAGCTCCCGTGCTCTGACCTCAAGGTTCAGAGGACTTTGTAGGTTAAGAAAGAGAGTAGTCTCAATTATGTCAGAACTTGACCCTCTAGTAAAGAAAATGCAACACTATCCAAAAGACTAATATAGAAAGGGAAAGTTGTACAGTAGTATATTGCAAAACAGATTTGTGGTTTTTAGTAGTTTAGTATGTTGTGGAAAAATTAGCATAGACTAGCTTGTTTTTTCTCTAAGAATCCTTTTATGTTGGATCAAGAATGCATTGTTTTCTCACAATGAATTCCCAGCACCCTAGAGATTCTGCAAAACTGAAAAATCTATCATCTACAGCAAGGGAACTCTACCAGTGAAATACTGTGGCAACACCAACAGGTCTGGGGAAAGGTGCCACTGATGTGCCCAGTGTGCATTAGCACTGCAAAATGTGGTACTGGGAAATGTTAGGATGTAGAGAGTGGGTCTTTTCTCTAACTCATGCACCCTGCCTAATATCAACTGGCAATGCAGGGCCCCAAAAGGGACAGTTAATGCACTCGATTGAGGGATAGATCCAGGTTTTATGGCTACAGAAGCTTATGCACTCTAGGGACACTCCCTAATGAAAGAGGATCTAAAATCAGAAGCACAGAATCAGATACAAAATGAACACTTATTCATAATAAAATGAATCAATAAAAATTAAATATTTCAAAACTGACATATATCACAAATATAACATTTGAATAAATAATATATCCTTATTAATTAACTTCCTAACTCAATCTATAATATCTTTTTACTCTTCTTCTTTTGGTTGCATATTTTTTATGCTATTGTAATATGTCAATGATTCCATGTTATCATTTTCCAGAGAGAAAGTTAATTCCATCTTTAACATGGCAGTTCTGTCTTGTTCCTTGTTTATTTCCAACTTTGTTTCTTTTCAATCATCCACCCACTCCCAGGCCTAGGTGCCAGAGGACACATTCATATTGCAAGATGACCTAGGACTCTGTACCTTCGTGCCCCAGGAGAGTTGGCATAGATGGTGGAGGCATTTTCCTGGAAGCCTTTTCTGCTTTGACACTGCTAGCATTAACTTCACTGAATGTGGAAGGAACAAACCACATAAGCATACTCCACTTAATCCAAACAAAATGTAATCATGTCTCCTTTTCCTTTAACTGAATGTCAGAAAGCCTGTGACTACTCCAACCAACCAACCTAAGGTTTTAACCAATTGTAGAAAAAAAAAATGTTAAAAATGTTTACAGAAATGTATGACCACACGATCACTTCACCAATTTCATTAACTTAATGCTGAGTCTTCCTTGGTGTCTCCACATTTTGTGTTTGGCTTCTTGGTCTATGATTCTCTTAGGAATATTTTACCAATACAGAACTCCAATGCCATTTAAAAAAATACTTTTCTTTATTAATTCATTTACATGTTTTGTTAATTGCATTTTAAAAATTACTTCTTTCACTTCTGTTAGAATCCACTGCTCTAACTGTTTCTGTTTTCAACAGAATTTCTGCTATAATAAATTTCTAAGAGATTTAATGTGGAACAGTAGTCTTCGTTTCTATCATTTAACTCATGATAAACTAATAAAACAATTTGAAGCTGCTGGCTTGTCTTAAGGTGAAGCAGGCAGTATCTACTATTTCCTATACCATAGATGAAGTTTCAAAAACATCTAAAGATAGAATTTTTGTCAAATATATTTTCTCCCCCTCCTTTTACAGCCTTCTCTTTCATAACCTTCCTTCCACTGACCTCTCCTTCACTCTGCAATCTTTTAGTCAGGAGCTCACTTCTCACCATCCTTCATTGAGAGACATTTTCATTATGAACGTGATTGCAACTACTCCAAAAGAAGAGAATAACCTGCTGATCAAGCAAATGAGGGATTATTACCGACTGCAGTAAGTGAGACCACCACCATGACAGAGTCCAGGCAGATCTCAGGTTGGTGGGCATTCAGAATAGGTATTTACGAGGTTTGGATGTCTGGGCTCTAGTATTAAAGATTGGTTTCAGTGTGGGAATCTTATGGAATTAGGCACTACTTGCCAGAAGAAATAAGCCAGGCCAGAAATTTGTTTTTCACATCAGACCAGGTTCCAGTTCAGCTGCTCACCCTCCTTTTCCTGGAGGCCCTTGCAGACTTTATTTCTCTTCATTTCCTTCCCTGATCAGCTCATTATGTTTCTGGGAGGAAAAATAAATAGTGCATTCACTTCATTTTGTAAGTGAATGCTAAAACCCTAAAAATATTTTTGTGTGAGTGTATTTTATAAACTGTGAAATAATTTACTAATGAATTTAAAGTGAGTCTGCACTAAAAAAAATTCTACCTATCTGCCATGGCCATTATCAGAATTCAAAGAACCAAAATTTTCAGTTCTAAGAATTTTTTTGTTTATTTTGTTCATTAAGTGAAGACAAACATGGTATTTTGTTTTAAATTTGTCCTTTCAAAATTATATATCCTGCCATAATTTTCAAGTAAAATATTTTAAATAAGAATAAAATAACATTTATTGAACACTTATGATATGCCAGGAAATACTCATGGTGTTTTCACATTTCTCATTATCTTCATGATATGGTTTGTCTGTGTCCCCACCCAAATTTTATCTTGAATTATAGCTCCTATAATCCCCACATATCATGGGAGGGACCCAGTGGGTGGTAATTGAATCATGGGGATGGGTTTTTTTCCCATGCTGCTCTTGTGATACTAAATAAGTCTCAAAAGATACGATGGTTTTATAAAGGGCGGTGCCTTTGTCTTGCCTGCTACCACGTAAGATGTGCCTTTGTTCCTCCTTTGCTTTCTGCCATGATTGTGAGGTCTCCCCAGCCATGTGGAACTGTGAGTCCATTAAACCTCTTTTTCTTTATAAATTATCTAGTCAGGTATTTCTTCATAGCAGTATGAAAATGGACTAATATACTATATATCAGTGATGAGAGAACTGACACTTAAAGAGCTTAAGGAAATTCCTCAGGGTCAAACGGATGTTTTCGTAACCAGTGCTTTTTACACTACAGCATGCCAAACAAAAATTTGTAAAGCTCTTTACTATAGTAAGGTGTACAACCTTGAATTACTAGGTTAATAGGGCAATTGACTTTAGTAATGAAAGGAAAAGAATTCCCCTATATTGTTGAACATGCATTTTGAACTAGTTTCTATCAAGCATGCAATAGCTGTTTCTCTCCATATTACAGATAAGGAAACTAAGAATTGGGGAAGTCAAGGAATATGGCCACGATATATAGTTGTTAATGGAAAAGACAGCCTTCAAATCCACCTTTTCACGACTTAAATTTTTAATAAACTGGAGAAAACTGCAAATACTTAAGTTAAAAGAACCAAAACTGCAAGTCAGATTGCTGTTGGACCTCAAATACTAGCAACTTGGTAAGGCCTTATATTATTTATGCATAAACTGCAAAGTCCATCAAAACAATTAACGAGAAAGACATGAGACAAGCACATATAAGTATGTAGCCTGGGGAGCTTTGGGGGTGCTTCCTTCTCTACTAATAAGTGCTCAGAGAGCAGTGTGAATCCTAGGGACTCCTGAGCTTAGAAATGCTCCACCACTTTCATCAGCACAGATGTAATCCATTAAAGTAATACCCTGCTGATGAATCCATTCTCTTCTCAGCATTCTTCTCTACCTGTTCATTTTTAACAAAATCAGGTCTTTTTTTTAGCATGAGATTAATTTTAAAAGAACTTCCCAGATTTTGTTTTCTTAAACTGTGTTAATTAGTCCTGCTTTAAGGAGCCTAACTATATTAGTTTCCTATGTTGCTACTGCAACATATTATCACAAATTTAGTTGATTAACACAATGGAAATTTATTCTCTTATAATCTGGAGGTCAGAGGCTAAAGTCAAGGTGCCTGCAGGGCTGCATGTCATTTGAAGGCTCTTGGAGAAAATCGATTTCT
Source organism: Hylobates moloch (assembly GCF_009828535.3). Classification (NCBI taxonomy): domain Eukaryota; kingdom Metazoa; phylum Chordata; class Mammalia; order Primates; family Hylobatidae; genus Hylobates; species Hylobates moloch. Next base: position 33,069,010 of record NW_026652276.1, on the reverse strand, counting down.
TTTCCTTTTCCAGCTTCTGTAGAGGCCAACTACATTCCTTTGCTCATGACCCGTTTCCTCTCAGCACTTCAATCTCTGCTTCCATCATCCCTAGAAAAATTACACACTTACTTCCCATTTCACACAGCAACCCCACATCTCAAATTCTGTCCCACAAATGCACTGGAAAAAAACAAAACAAAACAAAAAATAACCATACATAAAAAGTTTTATTACAACACTACATGTAATAAAAAAAGAATGAAAGCAATCCGAATGTCTACCTGAGCTGACTGAACGAACTGTGGTATGATACATATAATGAAATATTATGCAGTTGTATAAGAGGTAAAAGAATGTATTTATAGACTGATAGTATGAGCTCAAGGATATATTGTTAAGCAACAAAAAAGAAAGAAATTGTTATATCATCTTTTATGTAATAAAGGGAAGAGGTAAACGCACTTATGTATTTCCTTAAAATAATAATATATATTTATGTATCTCCTTATATAATAAAAATAAAATATTAAATTCCAAGGTATTTTTAAAATAGTAATCTTTAAGAAGAGGAGGGGACAGGAATGAGAATATAGGGATGAAAATCAGATTTCTGTGCATATAACATATTTTATAGATTTTAATTTGGAGGTGTATTCATTTCTTAGGGCTGCTATAAAAAATTAGTGCCTTTGAACTACAGCAATTTATTGTCTCATAGTTCTGCATGCTAGAATTTCAAAATCAAGGTGTTGCTGGGGCCATCCTCCCTCTAAAACCTGTAGGGGAGAATCCTTCCTTTCCTCTTCTAGCTTTTGGTGTTTGTCTGCAATCTCTGCCTCTACTCACATAGCCATCATCTCCCTGTGTCTCTCCTCTTCTTCTAAAAACAGCAGTCAGATTAGATTAAGGGCCCAGAATACTCCAGCATGACCTCATCTTAACTAATATTTGCAACAACCTTGTTTCCAAATAAGGTCATTTCTGAGGTCCTAGGAGTTGGGACTGTCAGGCCTCTGAGCCTAAGCTAAGCCATCATATCCCCTGTGACCTGCACGTACACATCCAGATGGCTGGTTCCTGCCTTAACTGATGACATCCACAAAAGAAGTGAAAATGGCCTGTTCCTGCCTTAACTGATGACATTATCTTGTGAAATTTCTTCTCCTGGCTCAAAAGCTCCCCTACTGAGCACCTTGTGACTCCCACTCCTGCCCGCCAGACCACAACCCCCCTTTTTCCTTTACCTACCCAAATCCTATAAAACGGCCCCACCCCTATCTCCCTTCACTGACTCTTTTCGGACTCAACCAGCCTGCACCCAGGTGATTAAAAGCTTTATTGCTCACACAAAGCCTGTTTGGTGGTCTCTTCACAGGGACGCGCATGAAATTTGGTGCCGTGACTCAGATCGGGGGACCTCCCCTGGGGGATCAATCCCCTGTCCTCCTGCTCTTTGCTCCATGAAAAAGATCCACTTACAACCTCAGGTCCTCAGACCCACCAGCCCAAGGAACATCTCACCAATTTTAAATCGGGTAAGTGGCCTCTTACTCTCTTCTCCAACCTCTCTCACTATCCCTCAACCACTTTCTCCTTTCCACTCTTCAATCTCTCCCTTCTCTTAATTTCAATTCCTTTCATTTTCTGGTAGAGACAAAGGAGACACATTTTATCCATGGACCCAAAACTCCAGCACCGGTCACGGACTGGGAAGGCAGCCTTCCCTTGGTGTTTAATCATTGCAGGGACGCCTCTCCGATTATTCACCCATGTTTCAGAGGTGTCTGACCACGAGAGGACACCTGCCTTGGTCCTTCACCCTTAGCGGCAAGTACTGCTTTTCTGGGGAGCAAGAACCCCTCAACTCCTTCTCTCTGTGTCTCTACCCCTTCTCTGCTTTTCTGGGAGGCAAGAACCCCCGGACCCCTTGTCTCTGTGCTCTGATCCCTTATTTCCACACCCCAACCTCTTATCTCTGTGCCCCGACCTCTTATCTCTGTGGCCCGACCTCTTATCTCTGCGCCCCGACCTCTTATCTCTGCACCCCGACCTCTTATCTCTGCACCCTGACCTCTTATCTCTGCGGCCCGACCTCTTATCTCTGCACCCCGACCTCTTATCTCTGTGCCCTGACCTCTTATCTCTGTGCCCCAACCCCTTATTTCCATGCCCTGACCCCTTTCCCGCTTTTCTGGAGGGTAAGAACCCCTGAACCCCTTCCCTCCGTGTCTTTACTCTTTCTTTTCTCTCAGCTAGCCTCCTTCACTATGGGCAACCTTCCACCCTCCATTCCTCCCTCTTCTCCCTTAGCCTGTGTTCTCAAGAACTTAAAACTTCTTCAACTCACACCTGACCTAAAACCTAAGTGCCTTATTTGCTTCTACAATGCTGCTTGACCCCAATACAAACTTAACAGTAGTTCCAAATAGCCAGAAAATGGCACTTTTGATTTTTCCATCCTACAAGATCTAGATAATTCTTATCATAAAATGGGCAAACGGTCTGAGGTGCCTGACGTCCAGGCATTCTTTTACACATTGTTCCCTCTGTAGTCTCTGTTCCCAATGCAACTTGTCCCAAATCTTCTTTCCCTCCCGCCTGTCCCCTCAGTCCCAACCCCAAGTGTCACTGAGTCTTTCTAATCTTCCTTTTCTACAGACCCATCTGGCCTCTCCCCTCCTCGCCAGGCTGAGCTAGGTCCCAATTCTTCCTCAGCCTCTGCTCCTCCACCTTATAATCCTTTTATCACCTCCCCTCCTCACACCGGGTCCAGCTTACAGTTTCATTCCCCGAATAGCCCTCCCCCACCTGCCCAGCAATTTACTCTTAAAAAGGTGGCTGGAGCTAAAGGCATAGTCAGGGTTAATGTTCCTTTTTCTTTACCCCAAATCAGATAGCATTTAGGCTCTTTTTCATCAGATATAAAACTCCAGCCCAGTTCATGGCTCATTTGTCAGCAAACCTGAGACGGTTTACAACCCTAAACCCTAAAAGGTCAAAAGGCCATCTTATTCTCAATATATATTACCCAATCTGCTCCCGACAATAAATAAAACTCCAAAAATTAAATTCCGGCCCTCAAACCCCACAACAGGACTAATTAACCTCGCCTTCAAGGTGTACAATAATAGAGTAGAGGCAGCCAAGTAACAATGTATTTCTGAGTTTCAATTCCTTGCCTCCACTGTGAGACAAACCCCAGCCATATCTCCAGCACACAAGAACTTCCAAACACCTGAATCACAGTAGCCAGGCGTTCCTCCAGAACCTCCTCCCCCAGGAGCTTGCTACAAGTACCAGAAATCTGGCCACCAGGCCAAGGAATGCCCAGAGCCCAGGATTCCTCCTAAGCCATGTCCCATCTGTGCAGGACCCCACTGAAAATCAGACTGTTCAACTCACCTGGCAGGCACTCCCAGAGTCCCAAAGCTCTCTGACGGACTCCTTCCCAGATCTTCTCAGCTTAAAGGCTGAAGACTGACGCTGCCCGATCACCTCAGAAGCCCCGTAGACCATCACTGATGCTGAGCTTTAAGTAACTCTCACAAGGGAGGGTGTGAGAGTTACTTAACCAATACGGAGGCTACCCACTTCACATTACCTTCTTTTCAAGGGCCTGTTTCCCTTGCCTCCATAACTGTTGTAGGTATTGATGGCCAGGCTTCTAAACCTCTTAAAACTCCCCAACTCTGGTGCCAACTTAGACAATACTCTTTTAAGCACTCCTTTTTAGTTATCCCCATCTGCCCAGTTCCCTTATTAGGCTGAGACACTTTAAATTATCTGCTTCCCTGACTATTCCTAGGCTACAGCTGCACCTCATTGCCACCTTTTCCCCCAGTTCAAATCCTCCTTCACATCTTCCCCTTTTATCTCCCCACCTTAACTCACAAGTATAAGACACCTCTACTCCCTCCTTAGCGACCGATCATGCACCCCCTACCATCCCATTAGAACCTAATCACTCTTACCCCACTCAATGCCAATATCCCATCCCACAACACACTTTAAAAGGATTAAAGCCTGTTATCACTCGCCTGCTACAGCATAGGCTTCTAAAACCTATAAACTCTCCTTACAATTCCCCCATTTCACCTGTCCTAAAACCAGACAAGCCTTACAGGTTAGTTCAGGATCTGTGCCTTATCAACCAAATTGTTTTGCCATGGTGCCAAACCTATCTACTCTCCTATCCTCAAAACCTCCCTCTACAACCCATTATTCTGTTCTAGATCTCAAACATGCTTTCTTTACTATCCCTTTGCACCCTTCCTCCCAGCCTCTCTTCACTTTCACTTGGACTGACCCTGACACCCATTAAGCTCAGCAAATTACCTGGGCTGTACTGCCACAAAGCTTCACAAACAGCCCCCATTACTTCAGTCAAGCCCAAATTTCTTCCTCATCTGTTACCTATCTTGGCATAATTCTCATAAAAACACACGTGCTCTCCCTGCTGATTGTGTCTGGCTAATCTCCCAAACCCCAATCACTTCTACAAAACAACAACTCCTTTCCTTCCTAGGCATGGTTAGTGTGGTCAGAATTCTTACACAAGAGCCAGGACCGTGCCCTGTAGCCTTTTTGTCCAAACAACTTGACCTTACTGTTTTAGGCTGGCTATCATGTCTCCCTGCAGCCGCTGCTGCCGCCCTAATACTTTTAGAGGCCCTTAAAATCACAAACTATGCTCAACTTACTCTCTACAGTTCTCATAACTTCCAAAATCTATTTTCTTCCTCACACCTGACACATATACTTTCTGCTCCCTGGCTCCTTCAGCTGTACTCACTCTTTGTTGAGTCTCCCACAATTACCGTTATTCCTGGCCCGGACTTCAATCCGGACTCCCACATTATTCTGGATACCACACCTGACCCTCATGACTATCTCTCTGATCCACCTGACATTCACCCCATTTCCCCACATTTCCTTCTTCCCTGTTTCTCACCCTGATCACACTTGGTTTATTGATGGCAGTTCCGCCAGGCCTAATCACCACTCACCAGCAAAGGCAGGCTATGCTATAGTATCTTCGACATCTATCATTGAGGCTACCGCTCTGCCCAACGCCACTACCTCTCAGCAAGTGGAACTAGTTGCCTTAACTCAAGCCCTCACTCTTGCAAAAGGACTACGCATCAATATTTATAGTGATTCTAAATATGCCTTCCATATTCTGTACCAGCATGCTGTTATATAGGCTGAAAGAGGTTTCCTCACTACGTAAGGGTCCTCCATCATTAATCCCTCTTTAATAAAAACTCTGCTCAAGGCTGCTTTACTTCCAAAGGAAGCTGGGGTCATTCACTGCAAGGGGCATCAAAAAGCATCAGATCCCATTGCTCTAGGCAATGCTTCTGCTGATAAGGTAGCTAGACAAGCAGCTAGCTTTCCAACTTCTGTCCCTCACAGCCAGTTTTTTCTCCTTCACATCGGTCACTCCCACCTACTCCCCCACTGAAACTTCCACCTATCAATCTCTTCCCACACAAGGCAAATGGTTCTTAGACCAAGGAAAATATCTCCTTCCAGCCTCACAGGCCCATTCTATTCTGTCGTCATTTCATAACCTCTTCCATGTAGGTTATGAGGTGCTAGCCCGTCTCTTAGAACCTCTCATTTCCTTTCCATCATGGAAATCTATCCTCAAAGAGATCACTTCACAATGTGCCATCTGCTATTCTACTACCCCTAAGGGATTGTTCAGGCGCCCTCCCTTTCCTACACATCAAGCTCGAGGATTTGTCCCTGCCCAGGACTGGCAAATTGACTTTACTCACATGACCCGAATCAGAAAACTAAAATATCTCTTAGTCTAAGTAGACACTTTCACTGGATGGGTAGAGGCTTTCCCACAAGGTCCGAGAAGGCCACCGCGGTCGTTTCTTCCCTTCTGTCAGACATAATTCCTCGGTTTGGCCTTCCCACCTCTATATAGTCTGATAAAGGACCAGCCTTTATTAGTCAAATCAGCCAAGCAGTTTTTTTCAGGCTCTTAGTATTCAGCGAAACCTTTATATCCCTTACAGTCCTCAGTCTTCAGGAAAAGTAGAACAGACCAATGGTCTTTTAAAAACACACCTCACCAAGCTCAGCCACCAACTTAAAGAGGACTGGACAATACTTTTACCACTTTCACTTCTCAGAATTCAGGCCTGTCCTTGGAATGCTACAAGGTACAGCCCATTTGAGCTCCTGTATAGATGCTCCTTTTTATTAGGCCCCAGTCTCATTCCAGGCACCAGACCAACTTGGACTGTGCCCCAAAAAACTTGTCATCCCTGCTATCTTCTATCTAGTCACACTCCTATTCACCATTCTCAACTACTCATACATGCCCTGCTCTTGTTTACACTGCCAGTTTACACTGTTTCTCCAAGTCATCACAGCTGATATCTCCTGGTGCTATCCCCAAACCACCACTCTTAACTCTTAAATCAATAATCTTTGCTGTCAAGGCTATGCTGAACCTCCTTAGGCACTCTCTAATTAGATGTCCTAGGTCATCCTAAGTCTTAGGCCTTTAATACCTGTTTTTCTCCTTCTCTTATTCCGTTTAATTTTTCAATTCATACAAAACTGTATCCAGGCCATCACCAATAATTCTAAATGACGAATGTTTCTTCTAATGAACCCACAATATCACCCCTTACCACAAAATCTTCCTTCAACTTAATCTCTCCCACTCTAGGTTCCCACACTGCCCCTAATCCCACTCAAAACAGCCCTGAGAAACATCGCCTATTATCTCTCCATACCGCCCCCCAAAATTTTTTCACCGTCCCAACACTTTACCACTATTTCATTTTATTTTTCTTATTAATATAAGAAGACAGGAATGTCAGGCCTCTGAGCCCAAGCTAAGCCATCATATCCCCTGTGACCTGCACTTACACATCCAGATAGCGGGTTCCTGCCTTAACTGATGACATTCCACCACAAAAGTGAAAATGGCCTGTTCCTGCCTTAACTGATGACATTATCTTGTGAAATTCCTTCTCCTGGCTCATCCTGGCTCAAAAGCTCCCCTACTGAACAACTTGTGACCCCCACTCTTGCCCACCAGACCACAACCCCCCCTTTTCCTTTATCTACCCAAATCCTATAAAGGGGCCCCACCCCTATCTCCCTTCACTGACTCTCTTTTGGGACTCAGCCGGCCTGCACCCAGGTGATTAAAAGCTTTATTGCTCACACAAAGCCTGTTTGGTGGTCTCTTCACACGGACGCATATGAAAGGGACTTCATAATATCTTTTGATTGGGCAGCACACAATTTAACCTATAACGAGTTATGCCAACATTTTGCATATTTATTAAGCAAAATGACATCAAAATACAAAAAATAAACACACTCCCTGAAATTGCAAAGCAAAATGAAACAAATTAACCTATCTGCATAACAAACTGGTGGCTAATAACACCGAGAATAATTGTTTCAGGATGCTTCTAAGTGACAGCCATTGGGTTGTAATACTTTTACAGTGATATATTTTAGGGACTAAAAGAGCTGCATGAACTCTTTACCTGTTTTTAGTTATTACAAAGCAAATAAACAATTATGTTAATGTCATTAGGAACCTAGATTTTCATCATGAGTATAAATATAAAGTCAAAGAAGTTAAGAAAAATCTTGTAGTTCTAAGTTCTAAATTCTAAACTGGAAACATCAATATGAATTCATGGTGTGTGTGTGTGTGTGTGTGTGTGTGTATTTAATATATTATATATATTCAAATTAACATATCCAAGTTGTATCCACTAAAAGGTTGAATAAATCATGTTCAAAGCAGTAGAAATGAGCATCTAATAGAGGATTCATTTAAAAATAATTGAATCTAAAACAATATTTGGGAAAAATGGTGGATGGGAGGCAGGACTAACTTGCAGCTCCCACTTAGATAGACAGAGCAGCATATGGAGACTCACATCGTGAACTTTTGCTCCAAGAACTACCACAGGAACATACTAGGAAAGCTGAGAGAATCCACACACCCTTTGAAGGAAGTGGCTTGCCACGTTAGACTCTGTGAGACAGCCAAAAAACTGTGAGTGCCCAAAGTGTGGGAAGGGGAATGTCTGTTTCTGAACACACATCTTCACTGGGAAACCTAAAGGTCCAGATCATGGGAGAAGGATGTGACCTTACCTGGAGCTGAGATAAATTTTAGAGAGCCCAACGAAATAGGGGTAGAGGAAGCAGTTGGAAGAGCCCTGTGGGCACTAAGATTCCCCAGGGAAGCCATTCCTGATGCAGGAATGCAGGTGGGGATGCATGAAATCTGAAAGCCCCGCTTGCTTTGTCATTGGGGAGGCATGTAGCCTGGGGAAAGTTCTCAGTCCTGCTCACAGGCTAGCTAGAAATAAACTCAGTGCTACTGGGGGCAGGCACTGTGGGAGTGAGACTTGCCTTTCAGGCTGCTTTGGAGCTGGGTGAGGCCTGTCATTGCCAGCTTTCCCCCACTTCCCTAGTGACCCTTATGATGCAGCCATAATGCCCCTAGAAATGTAACTCCATTGGCCTGAGAAATACACCCCAACCCCCACAGCAGCCACAGCAAGACCCACCCAAGGAGAGTCTGAGCTCAGACACACCTAACCTACCTCCACCTGATGGTCATTCTCTACCTGCCCTGGTAGCCAAAGACAAAGGACATAATCTCTTGGGAACTTTATGGCCCAGACCACCACGTGAGAAAGCCAAACACTTATCCAGGTGACCCTAGAGCAAGCTTGTATCCTCCCTATACTACTGCAATGGATGCTGTCTTGAAAGTGCCACCTCCTGGCTGGAGGCCAACCAACACAAAACCAGCACACTTAACAAATATACAATCAAGGACCCTCACAGAGTCCACTTCACTCCCCTGCTACCTCTACTGCAGCAGTTGTTGGTATCCATGGCTGAGAGACAAGAAGATGGATCACATCACAGGACTTTTTGCAGACACTACTTAATACCAGCTTGGACCCCGCTAGCTGTGCTGGGTGGCTAGACCCAGGGGAAAAATAACAGTCACCGCAGTTTCGCTCTCAGGAAGCCTCATCCTTAGGAAAAGGGGGAGAGCTTCATATCAAGGAAGCACTCTGTGGGACAAAAGAATGTGAACAACAGCCTTTGAGCCCCAGATCTTCCCCCTAACATAGTATACCCAAGTGAGAAGGAACCAGAAAAACAATTCTGGTAATATGACAAAACAGTGTTCTTTAACATCCCCAAAGATCACACTAGCTCACCAGCAATGGATCCAAACCAAGAAGAAATCTCTGAATTGCTAGAAAAAGAATTCAGAAGGTTGATTATTAAGCTACTCAAGGAGGCACCAGAGAAAGGTAAATATCAACATAAGGAAATCCAAAAAAAGACACAGGATATGAGTGGAAAAATCTCCAGAGAAATAGATAGCATAAATTTTTTTTAAAAAATCACAAATTGTGAAAATGAAGGACACACTTAGAGAAATGCAAAATATACTGGAAAGTCTCAACAATAGAACTGAACAAGTGAAAGAAAGAACTTCAGACCTCGAAGACAAGGCGTTTGAATTAACCCAAATTCCACAAAGACAAAGAAAAAATTTAAAAAATGAAGAAAGCCTCCAAGAAGGTTGGGATTATGTTAAACGACCAAATCTAAGAATAATTGATGTTCCCAAGGAAGAAGAGAAATCTAAAAGTTTGTGTCAGGCCTCTGAGCCCAAGCTAAGCCATCATATCCCCTGTGACCTCCACGTATACATCCAGATGGCCTGAAGTAACTGAAGAATCACAAAAGAAGTGATATTTAAATGGCCTGTTCCTGCCTTAACTGATGACATTCCACCACAAAAGAAGTGAAAATGGCGGGTCCTTGCCTTAACTGATGACATTACCTTGTGAAATTTCTTCTCCTGGCTCATCCTGGCTCAAAAACTCCCCCACTGAGCACCTTGTGACCCCCATTCCTGCCCGCCAGAGAACCCCCCTTTGACTGTAATTTTCCTTTACCTGCCCAAATCTTATAAAATGGCCCCACCCCTATCTCCCTTTGCTGACTCTCTTTTCGAACTCAGCCTGCCTTCACCAAGGTGAAATAAACAGCCTTGTTGCTCACACAAAGCCTGTTTGGTGGTCTCTTTACATGGAAGCGAGTGAAATCTTGGTGCCATGACTCGGATTGGGGGCCTTCTTTGGGAGATCAATCCCCTGTCCTCCTGCTCTTTGTTCTGTGAGAAAGATCCACCTACGACCTCTGGTCCTCACAACAACCAGCCCAAGGAACATCTCACCAATTTTAAATCCGGTAAGCGGCCTCTTTTTACTCTCTTCTCCAGCCTCTCTCACTATCCTTCAACCTCCTTCTCCTTTCAATCTTGGTGCCACACTTCACTCTCTCCCTTCTCTTAATTTCAGTTCCTTTCATTTTCTGGTAGAGACAAAGAGACGCGTTTTATCCATGGACACAAAACTCTGGCGCTGGTCATGGACTCGGGAAGACAGTCTTCCCTTAGGGCTTAATCACGTGGGGATGCCTGCCTGATTATTCACCCACGTTTCAAATGGTCTGAGGTGCCTGATGTCCAGGCATTCTTTTACACATTGTTCCCTCCCCAGTCTCTGTTCCCACTGCAACTTGTCCCAAATCCTTTTTCTTTCCCTCCCACCTGTCCTCTCAGTCCGAACCCCAAGCATCACTGAGTCTGTCTAATCTTCCTTTTCTACAGACCCATCTGACTTCCCCCCTCCTCCTCAGGCTGCCCCTCGCCAGGCGGTCCTAATTCTTCCTCAGCCTCTGCTCCCCCACCCTGTAATCCTTTTATCATCTCCCCTCCTCGAACCCAGTCCGGCTTACAGTTTCGTTCCCTGACAAGCCCTTCCCCACCTGCCCAGCAATTTCCTCTTAAAAATGTGTTTTGAAAATAACTCAATTCATGAATAACTTGTTTAATATTACTCATATTTATTAAATTATCTGCTTCCCTGACTGTTCCTGGGCTACAGCCACACCCGATTGCCACCTTTTCCCCCAGTTCAAAGCCTCCTTCACATCCTCCCCTTATGTCTCCCCACCTTAACTCACAAGTATAAGATACCTCTACTCCCTCCTTGGCGACTGATCATCCACCCCTTACCATCTCATTAAAACCTAATCACCCTTACCCCACTCAATGCCAATATCCCATCCTGAAGCACGCTTTAAAAGGATTAAAGCCTGTTATCACTCGCCTGCTACAGCATGGCCTTTTAAAGCCTATAAACTCTCCTTACAATTCCCCCATTTTACCTGTCCTAAAACCAGGCAAGCCTGGCTTTAGTATGGAATATTTTTTCATTTGTTTTGTCATCTAAAATTTACTTCAGCAATGTTTTATAGTTCTCTTTGGTTAGATTTATTTCTAGGTATTTTATTCTGTTTTTGTGGCTATTGTAAGTGGAATTGCATTCTTCATTTGGCTGTCAGCTTGAACATTATTGGTATATAGAAAGGCTATTCAGTTTTGTAAATAGATTTTGTATCGTGAAATTTTATTGAAGTTACAGCAGCCTTATTGTGGAGTCTTTAGTGTTTTCTAGGTAGAGAATCATATCATCAGTGAATAGAGATAATTTGACTTCTGTTTCTATTTGGATGCCTTTTATTTCTTTCTCTTTCCTGATTGATCTGGCTAGGACTTCCAATTCCATATTGAATAGGAGTGGTAAGAGTAGGCATCTTTGTTTTGTTTCTTTTGTTAAGGGGAATTCTTCCAGCTTACACCCATTCAGTATGATGTTGGCTGTGGGTTTGTCATAGATAGCTCTTATTATTTAGACATATTTTTCTTCAATGCTTAGTTTGTTGAGGATTTTTATCATGAAGTGATGTTGGATTTAATCAAAAGCTTTTTCAGCATCTATTGCAATGATCCTATGGTTATTGTTTTTAACTCTGTTTATGTGGTGAATCAGCTTTTTAAATTTGCGTATGTTAAACCAACCCTGCATCCCAATAAAGCCTACATGATCATGGTGAATTAATTTTTAAATTTGCATATGTTAAACCAACCCTGCATCCCAATAAAGCCTACATGATCATGGTGAATTAATTTTTTGATGTGCTGCTTGATTTGGTTTGCTAGCATTTTACTGAGGAATTCATTGAGACCTACTTTAATGGCTGCACATATGGTCGATCTTGTGGTATGTTCCATGTGCAGATGAGAAGAATGTATATTCTGTGGTTGATTCATGGAGTATTCTGTAGATGTCTATTAGGTTCAATTCTTCAAGTGTCAAATTTAAGTCCAGAATTTCTTTGTTATTTTTCAGTTCATCAGGATATTGACCTGTAGTCTTCATTTTTAGTTGCGTCTTTGTCAGGTTTTGGTATCAGGCTCAAGCTAGCTTCATAGAATGAGACAGCAAGGAGTCCCTCCTCCTAAATTTTTTGAGGCAGTTTTAGTAGAATTGGAACCAGTTTTTCTTTGCACATCCGGTAGAATTCAGCTGTGAATCTATGTGGTCTGGGGCTTTTTTTGTTTGGTAGGATTTTTAATACTGATTCAATTTTGGAATTTGAGATTGGTCGGTTCAGGGTTTCATTTTCTTCCTAATTCAATCTTAGGTGGTTGAGTGTTTCCAGGAATTTATTTATTTCCTCTAGATTTTGTAGTGTATGTACATGGAGGTGCTCATAATTGTCTTGAAGGATCTTTTATATTTTTGTGAGATGGGATATAATGTCACCATTGTCAATTCTGATTGTGCTCATTTGGATATTTCTTTTTTTTATACATTCTAACTAGTACCTTCCTGGTTTACTCTGAAGTAATAATGGGGCCATAATACTCTTTTGGTAGCATCTCTTAACATCCCAGTTAGATTGGACAAGGTAGCCTTCTATTAAATAATGGATGACAATAATAAAAAAGGGAGTTCTGGATGGCAAGTGCTGTTCCAAAGGTGGGATATAAAATCTGGCTGCCAGATTTGCTTGGTTTGTATGCTTCACTCATGCAAGGATGAAGGTACCTGGGCAATATGTCTCACCAATTCACGTGTTTTGAAAATAACTCAATTCATGAATAACTTGTTTAATATTACTCATATTTATTAATGAATTCCTTAGTATAAATTCAGACATAGATATTTGACATGTAAGCCACAGCAGCCTCCGTACTACACATCTCTAATTAGGGACTTTCAGTTGTTCCCTGACTGGCCTGAGAGTGTGGTTTTTTAATTAGGATACTTAACATTTAACTGACTTTTCCTTGAATGTAGATTAAAATTAATCTACATATATACATGCCACACTATCAATGCTGAATTATTTTAAAATAAATTATAACTAAAATTTTATGCTGATACTGTTTTTTCTAGACAAAAGAAAACATTATTTTAAATCTATGTATGCTTTGCATTGTTATTCACTCCACTACTTATCCCAGGGCCTGTGGGTTCCAGACATTTAGAGACCCTGTGATCTTCATCAAAATGTATTTACCCTGTGCTCTAATTTTTCAAAGCCCTCTATTGTTTTGGTACAAATCTGTTGCATTATCTCTTATTGAAATAACTGGCTTACTCATATCACCCCCTCACTGGTAATAGTTTTGCTTTAATGAGCTTAACAAAATGGATAATTTTAGTGACCTCAAAGTGTCAATGTAAAATACCATTGGCAACAAAAGATTTCCTAGAACTTCTCAACACTACCTACAATTGCTCAAATATGACACTGGAATGAAAATTAAAATAATCAGCAGTTAGTTTCATGGGGCTGATTAAGATGCACATCAGAGACTGGTAATTAGGATAATAAACAAATGAATGTGATCTGGTAACTGTAGCAGGAAGATTTCCATGATGGCCCCACAGTTTCATTCCTTGAACTACATGCTCTATGTAATTCCATCCTCTGGAGTGTGAACTAATAGGGCAGTCACTCTCCTGACTAGGTTACCTTATATGACAATGATGAAGTGATTTTGCAGGTGTGATTAAGGCACCAAATTAACTGACTTTGAGTTAATTAAAAGGGAGAGTATCCCGGGTGGACCTAACCTAATCAGATGAACCCTTGGGAAGAGGGTCCAAGCTTTCTGGGAAGAGATTTAAAATAGAAATATTGCAGGCCTTGAAAAATAAAAAAGTTCACATTGTGGCCAGGCACAGTGGGTGCACCTGGAGTCCCAGCTACTCAGGAGGCTGAGGCAGCAGGATGACTAGAGCCCAGGAGTTCAAGGCCAGCGTGGGCAACATAGTGAGATTTCATCTCTAAAATATTAAAATTAAAAATCTGTATAGTTATATACACATGAAAACAAAATTCACATTGTAAATTTGTCAGCTGCCTATGGGGGGGCAGGTCACGTGGTAAAGACCTGACAGTGACTTCTAGGAGTTGACAGCACATCCCAGCCACAAACTAGCAAAAGAATGGGGACCTCAGTCACACAATCACAGGGAAATGAATTGTGCCAACAATCTGAAAGGGCTTGAAAGCACATCTTTTAAAGTAGAACCTGAAGTTGAAGACACAGCAGGCTAACTCATTGATTTCAGCCTTGTAAGACCCTGAGGGGAAGACCCCACAAACATTGCCTGACTCCTGACCCATGGGGAGTAAGATAATAAATATACGTTGTTTCAAGTTATTAATTTTGTGGTAATTTATTTAGGTGTTTAAAATCCATACACTATCCTACAAATGAAAGCACAATACCTGGTAGGTCTCTTTGCTTCCTTGAGACAGAATACTCCAACTTGGGAATACTGCTTTGGAAGTACACACCAGGTGACATGAAGAACTGCCTGCACTGTTACATCAGCACCTTTCTCAGCACACTTATCGCTACATGGGGAATCATTCATGAGCAGCTGATGCAAGAGGAAATAATCCAAGCTTTTTTGGTCATAGATAGGTCAGTGTGATATGTGGGTGCAAACTGAAAATGGACACAGGCAGCTGTATTACAGCCTCACTAAGGAATGGCCTGGAAAGACAGTGACAGATGAACTCCTCCCACCGAAAACTTTGGGCAAGGTACCTGTTTTTCCATTTTCTGTTGGCAGAGAAGTGCCCAAAATTTAGAATATTCAGGAACCATGGGAAGTAGCAAGTGGTCTGGCTGAATGGTCAATAGCAACAAAAGAAAAAGATTGGAAAATTTGGGGCAGAGGCATGTGGACTGAACATATGGGACTGAATGCAAAGTGTAAAAATATCTTGATATCCCATATAAATGCCCACTAGAGAGCATTTACAATAAAGAGGCATCAAATAAACATGCAGATAAAACGACTGTACAGTTGATATAAGACATCCTCTGCCATCCCAGTGCTGGCATGAAGGGCACATAAACGAAGTGGCCACGATGGCAGAGATGAAGACCATGCATGAGTTCAACCACATGCCCTCCCTCCTCACTAAGGTTATCTAGCCAGTGCCACTGAGAAATACCAACAGGCCAAACAACAAAGACCAACGCTAAGTCTTCAATATGGCACACTTTTCTAGAAAAGACTGCCTTCCACTTGATGGCAAGTTGACTACATTCAGCCAGTGATTTATTATGACAAGAATAGACAAATGATACAGATATGAGTTTCCTTCCTGTAATTAGGACTTCAGCTAGTGTCACTGTCTGAGAGTATAAGGAGCATGTGATCCATTGTCACAGGATCTCATACAACATAACATCAGAGAAAAGACGTTGTGGGAATAACCACATTGAAAAGTGGGCAAAACATGAAAAGACGTTTTTCAAAAGAAGACATACAAATGGTCAACAAAGATATGAAAAATGCTCAAATCACTAATCATCAGAGAAATGCAAATTAAAACCACTATGAGATATAACCATACCAGTCAGAAAGGTATTATTAAAAAGTCAAAAAACAGCAGATTTTGGCAAAGATATGAAGAAAAGAGAATGCTTACATACTGTAGGTGGGAATGTAAATTTGTAAAACCCCTATGGAAAAGAGTATGGAAATTTCTCAAATAATTAAAAATAGAACTAAAATTTGATTCAGTAACCTCATTATTAGATACCTTCCCAGAAGAAAATAAACCATTATATTTAAAAAGATACCTGCACTCATGTGTTTATCATAGCACTATTCACAGTAGCAAAGATTTGGAATCAACCTAAGTATCCATCAGTGGATGATTGGACAATGAAAATGTTACACACACACACACACACACACACACACACACACACACACACACTGAAATACTATGCAGCCATAAAAAAGAATGAATTAATGTATTTTGTAGCAACATGGATGGAACTGGAGGCCATTATGTTAAGCAAAACAACTCAGAAATATAAAGTCAAATACCACCTATTCTCACTTATAAGTGACAGCTAAATATCATTGAAGACTAGGAAGAGTGGGAGGTGGGTGAGAGATGAGAAATTACTTCATGGGTACAAATCCACTATTATGGGACGATGGTTATACTAAACCCTAGACTTCACCACTACACAATTTGTCTATGTAACAAAGCTGTACTTGTAATCCTTAAATTTGTGCAAAAAAAAAGTTGTGGCAAAGAGCCTATCACCATGGATCCACTGGTCATATCCCATAAATCACAACCCAGGTTTGGATTGTGTTCCACTGGAACAGTTGCTGAAGGCGCAGTTGAAGCATCACCTCAAAGATGTTACTCGGGGAGGATAGGCCATCCTCCAGAAAGTGGTTGGTGCCTAGAGTCAAAGAACTTTATGTTGTGCTGATTCCCCAGTAGGAGAATGCGTGGGTCCAGGAACACAGGCTGAAAGCAAGAGTGACACCACTACCTCTCCCAAAGACTCACTTGGGGGATTTGTGCTTATTGTGCTCGCAGTGCTGGACTTCAGGGTTAGATAAAAAAATTAGATGTTTGGGTTCCTAAATGTTAAAATCTTACACCAGGGATTACAAATGTCTCATTGAACTGTCAGTTTACAGCTATTGCCTGGACACTTCAGGATGCTTGAGTCCATGAACCAGCAGGCAAGAAGCAGAGTGTTCCTCTCAGAAGGAAGCAGGGATGCTATTACACAAGGAAGGTAAGGAGGAATATATTATCATCCAGATGATCCTCTTGGTCACTTCTTGGTACTCATCTGTTCAATTCTGATAGTAGACGGATAAATACAGCATTAGGGTCTGAGAAGGGCATAGTGACCAGGGGATCAGATCCTCTTGAAAGAAAAAGCTATCATAGAATACTATCCATTCCCATCTTCTTTCTTCCTCATAGCGAGGCCACTTTTAAAATAAACTGTAATACTAAAAAGTAGAACATTTTGACTTCTTTTTTGACTTATTATGTTAAGAATTACTAACTATGATTATTTCATTCCAGCACAAATAGACTGGGTACATTCTTCCATGATAAAAGTTAAAAATAAGATCAAGATGCTAATTGTGAATTGTTTTATAAGTTAATTATTTACTATGCCAGAAGTTTGGAGGAAAATATTTTTTAAAAGCAGCATTTTTATCATGACTGCTGATTGATTGTCTTGATATTTAAGACTAAACAATACAATTGTCATGACATTTGTTAAGATAATAAAAGTTATGTGTAATTTTCTCTGAGAAACATTAGTTCCTTGTTAACATTGTCTATCACAGAGTGGCTAGCAAGTTTTTATCTGTTAAAGTTAGAAATAATTAAAAAATACCAGCAAGTCTAATAAATAAATGTTATTTTTAAAACCATATTTTCTATTTTTTAAAAAAGAGGCTCATAAAGCCACTCGGAATTTTTTTCTCTGTATTTTTCTTTTCCTTCACCTTAATGTAAAGTAAAGTAGTAGAGTGTTAAGATTTGAAAATGTTTTTCAAATTATTTGGTTCAACTCCCTCATTTTGTTGAGACAAAAACTAGAGAGGTTACTTATTTTAGGTCTTACTGCTAATTACTGCCAGAACTCTCAACTAATATGTGTCAAAACTTACTTTAAAATGTTCTTTGTCATGGTGTTCTTGGAATAATTATAGTGTTTATTTTTTCCACATTTCTTAATGACAAATTTCTTGCTTTTTTATTTCTGTGCTTGTGCTTTCTCCAAATAGCTAAGTAAACATTAAACTGTAGTCTTTACTTCTATTTCTTTCTCTAAAATACAGATATAATATGTAAAGAGGCTTGCTTTGTACATATCAACCTAACATTAAAATATAAAAAGAATCACAAAAACTATATTCATCCAATACACGATGTGGTTTTTCTAATTCACAAGATGTCTGGAATTTCTTATCCATATCTCTGATATCAGAATGCTGCTCCTAAGAGGGCAGCATCAGCAGCTCAAGAAGAAACATATGAATTTGAATTGGTTTCTATAGCAATTCTTGTTTTGCTTAGATTTTGCTTTCCTTAGCTTTTGCTTAGATTTTTATATCTCTTATGTCTTGAATAATTTTTGTAGGCACAAGTGTTATTATTTTTTATTGTAATTTTTTATTCTTAATTTTTGTGTGGACATAGTAGTTATGTATATTAATAGAGTACATGAGATATTTACCCCCTCATGCGATGCATAATAATCACATCATGGAAGATGAGATATCTATTCTTTGAAGCATTTGTCCTTTGTGTTACAAACAATCCAGTCATAGTCTTTTAGCTATTTTAAAATATCCAATTGTTATTATTGACTATAGTCAATATATATACCTGTTGTGGTATCAAATAGTAGGTATTATTTATTCATTCAAACTATTTTTTTTTTCTACCCATTAACCATCCCAACTCCAGTTTACCTCCCTGCCCAACTACCCTTCCCAGCCTCTGGCAACCATCCTTCTACTCTCTATGTCCATGAGTTCAATTGTTTTGATTTTTAGATCTCACAAATAAGTAGGAACATACGATGTTTGTATTTTTGTGTCTGGCTTATTACACTTAACATCATGATCTCCAGTTTGACCCATGTTGTTGCAAATGACAGGATCTCATTCCTTTTATGGCTGAACAGTACTGTACTGTGTATATGTACCACATTTTATTTATTTATTCACCTGTTGATGCACACTTAGGTTGCTTCCAGATCTTAGCTATTGTGAACAGTTGCAGCAAAAAACATGGAAGAGTAGATATCTCTTCTATATATCGATTGCCTTTCTTTTGGGCATATACCTAGCAGTAGGATTGCAGGAAAGTATGGCAGATCTATTCTTAGTTTTTTGAAGAACCTTCAAACTGTTCTCCATAGTGGCTGTACTAATTTACATTCCCATCAACAGTGTACAAGTGTTCCCTTTTATCCACACCCTCTCCAGTATTTGTTATTGCCTGTCTTTTGAATATAAGGTATTTTAACTGGAGTGAGAAGATATCTCATTGTAGTTTTGATCTGGTTTTCTCTGATGATCAATGATATTGAGGGGTAAATTCTGCAAACTACCTATTGGCTCTATGCTCATTATCTGCGTGACAGCATCATTTGTACCCAAATCTCAGCATCATATGATAAACCTATAAAACAAACCTGCACATGAACCCCCTGAATCTAGAATAAAAGTCAAAATTATAAATAAATGAATACATAAATCAATGAGCCAAAAGTTATTTTTGAAGAACCTTCAAACTGTTCTCCACAGTGGTTGTACTAATGTACTAATGTACATAAATACATAAATCAATGAGCCACTAGTAATTGGGTATAAAAATAGAACCACTTTTTGTTCTTGGCCTAACCAGATGAACACACATTTTCAAATTAAAAAAAAAAAAAAGGCCCCAGGCCAAATACCAGATTCAGAGGGGATCTCTAGGATCTTGTATTGATATCTCCAAAAAGTCTAAGGTGGTACCCCTAAAAATTTTCAGATAACCTAAAGACCTTTTAATAATTTTAAAGGATCATGAAGTATGGCCTACAGATCCTCTTTGTTAAATAATAGGACTTATAGGACTCTTAAGTTCATGTCCCACAGGGAACTTAAGGTGGAGATGAATTTAACTAGAATAAATTTATTATTGTTTTTGTTTTGTAATGGAGTTGATTATAACTTGGCACATAAGAAATCATGATATTGAAAAAAGAATCACATTATCTTGTATTGATAGTGACAAAGATACTATCAAATTAAGAAACCTTTGCATCCCCAAACTTAAGCCAAAGAGCTAGCTGAGAAGATTACTTGGTTATAATTTTGACAAAGAAAGAATGATGTAGAAGTTAGAAACAAGATCCCAGAGGACTGAGCCAAGAATTGGGGAGATCTGCAATTGGGGGATCTGCAATAAGAGATCTCCAGTAAAGAAACTGGAAACATCTTCCTGGCTGGATTTCAAAACATCTATGGATCAGTAGCTGCTATCTGCCTCCCATTTTTTCCTTTTTTGACAACAGTGTCTATAGTGGTTTTTCCAAGCAAGTCATATCTTTTCATTGTATTTTGGGTGGGTGGGTGTGTCGGGGGTAGATTCTTTGTGTTCACAGGTGTTCACAGGTGTTCAGATCAGGGAACAGTGCTCAAGGTGCTGTACCTGAGAAATCACACTTAAGAAATATCTTCCAACATAGAAGAAATGTAAGTAATGGGATATTGAGCTTCAAGTCAATCCCATGATGAGCTGAGTACTGGGGACATTGGGGGAGAAAATAAGTGTATTTTCATATTGGATATATGTAAGTTGTGTCGTGTGCCTATGGGGAGGATTACAGCAGAGTGTAGTTTCAAAAGATGGCCATTCCAATCTCTATTCCACCCAATATGTTATTCTTACAATAGGACTATTTGTCACTCCTCTTATGCAGGGCAGGGTCTATATCCCTTGCAGGATTTTTGTGACTTCCTTAGCCAATAGCATAGGGGAAAAGCGACACTGTGTGATTTCTGAGGATAAATCATAAAAATGTCACTCACTCAGGGTTTACTTTTTGAGAAGCCTTGCTTTTAGTTGTATATTGCAAAGAAGTCCAAATGAGTTACTCAGAGAGACCACAAAAAAGGTTATATGTAGATATTCTACATGAAAGCCACCTGAGGTCCAAGATGTAGCTGCCATTTATAGCCTGACATACGAGAGAAGACTCTATCATATTTATCCACTCATCCCCCACCAAGTTAGTTCAGCCTTTGAGTCTTCTCAGCTAAGCCCTCAAAGACAACTTTTTCTTGCTTTGTGCTATTCTTATTCCTGACCCATAGAACCCATTAATATAATCAAATTATTGTTTTGTCACTATAATTTGAAGTGGTTTCTTACATTAGATAGTTGATAAACTCTGGAGTAATTTTGAAAAATTAAATATCCGAGCACATTTTACATTAATGTCTATTTTTTCATTATAGGTATAAATAATTTAAAAGGGTATAATTTCTGGCTTCTTATTAATATAGAGATTTTCCTAAAAATTGGAGATGAGACAATCAAATGCTTTGGCAATTTGAAAAGAAAATTGACTATATAAAAACTAAACGAGCATGATTTTCTTTAGCAATTGGAAATTTTGCATTGTCTGCTTTTCTTCGTGAACTTAGATTCCTTTTCTATTTCCCTTACAAAATATTGAACTTCTGTAACACATTGCATTTTCGATGATTTCTTTCACAGCATTTTGGAGTATTAAAACTTGGGGTGGATATTTTGTTAAATAGGACTAAATTGCACCTACTTTCCACCTACTCAAATTACTGGAGAGGTTTGGATTATTTGATTACTTGTAAAACTTGGCCCTGCTGTAAATAGGTACAAGAACAAAGTGTTTTACCATGTGAATCACAGATTCAGTTCAAATACTGCAATAAATCTTAGATAAGCACTGTGAGGGATTTACACACTTATTAATTTGTTTTTTAATGTGGTACAATTTTTCAGAGCAAAGGATAGGGATAAAATAAGTTTCCCATAATCAAATTCCAGTTCAACACAGTATAGGACAAGCTGACATAATAGACAATAGTTTTACACCTCAAATGTAATCATAATTTCAAAAGACCCTTGGACACAACTACATTCTATAGGCATACTAATGTGTAAATAAAAAGAAATCATTATAATCAAATATAGTTAGGTTATTGTTTTTTTTCAGGACATACTATGTTGCATAATACTCTGGGATGTAGTGTGCTCAGTGGAAATGGCAGACACCTGTAGTTAGAAAGTTTGGGAATAAAATTCTTTGAGGAAGGCAACTGTATCAGTAAGGAGTCCTTTGGTTGGAAGGTATACACACACATACATAAGGAGTCCTTTGGTTGGAAGGCATATACACATATACATACATATGTATATATGTGTGTTGGCATATAGAAATATATTTAACACACATTTTAAAAAGACTAATAAAAAATTCAAACCAGTGGCCCCGAATAGAAGATTGTCATTTGATGTTTATTAATAACATTGAGCTAACTTGGTTCCGTTTATTAAGAGAAAGATATCTTTCTCCTCATTGTTGGTTCTCAATTCCAGGTGACAAAAAGACCAGTATAAGGCTATCTGGGCTGGCACAGGACAGGGACATGCCAGTGACAACCAATGGGGAGTAGATAAGTAATCTAAAACACTCACAATGCTGAGGACAAGAACTCACAATGAAAAGTAATTGACTTGCTCCAGTACACTGCTGTTGAGAAGCCATGTTAGCGGTCACCATCAGAGACTCTGCTTACAGCCAACTGCTATTAATACTTCCTTTATATGGACTTCTATTCTTCTATGAGTGAATTGGAAACACATAATTATATATATGTGAAATATATATTTATTCCATATTTATTCATAAAAATAGGATTTTACTATATATACTATTTTATAGTTTACATTTTTCCTCTTAGCAAGTTCTCATGAATATTTTCCATGTTACCTGCTATTCTTCAACATGATTTTTACATTGTGTTTCTTCAAAATAACACAATATCTTCTACTTTGTCACTTGCTTGCTATGGGACAGGCAGTTGGATTTTGCTATTATAAATAGTGCAGCAAAGTAGAAAATCCTTGTACTCAAGTTGAACCACAGACTTTGCCCATCACTGTGGTTTATGCAAATATGTGTATATATAGGGCACTGGAGGAAACGATCCAACAAGAAATATATTTGCACTGGGATGAAAAATCTTTTGAGAAACAGATCATTTGGGGATTCATACATATTTGATAATAGATGGCAGAGAATTCCAAGTAGCAAGCTAGCACAGTCTTTCATTCTTTTGAAAAATAACCCTAATATTTAGTTGAGTACATTGCTACTTTAAAAAATGCTACAAATCTTATCATCCTTGGTTGAACTTAAATCTCCTGGCATTATATTCTGGCCAATGAGATACTCAATGAAATGTTCTATTAAGTCCAGAAAATCTCCTTAAAATGAAGGAATGCTCATATTTCCTCTCTCTGTCCTGCTTCCAGGGACATGTATTTTCTATCTGGTGCTCTGGCATCCATTTCAGTAATAAGGAAAACAACCATGCCCTCAGGAGGATGGCACAATAGTGTAGAAGAAGACTGGATCTCTGACAACTTTTGTAGCTTTCATAGCAGTCTAGGCTGTCCTCTTATGGACTCTTTTTTTTAGGTAAAAGAGAAATCAAATTTCAACCTTGTTCAATCAACTGTTATTTGGAGTTTCTCTGTGTATTCGTTTCCTAGGGTAGCCATAACAAAATACTAGAGACTGAGTGGCTGAAACAACAAAAATTAATTTTCTCACAGCTCTGAAATCTGGGAGTCTGAGATCAAGATGTCAGCAGGCTTGGTTTGTTTTGAAGCCTCATTCTTTGGCTGAAAGATAGCTGTCTTCTTGCTGTCTTCACATGGCCTTTTTCTCTGTGTGGGTGCATCCCTGATGTATCTATCTCTGTATGTCCTAATATTTTCTTCTTATAAGGACACCAGTCAGATTGGAATAGGGCCCTTCTACCAATGGCTTCATTTTAGTTAGAGGTCTTATTTCTAAATAAAGTCACATTCTGAAGTCCTGGGGGTTACGACTTCAACATATAAGTGGGGGGTGGGGGGTGGTGGGACATGCAATTCAATATATCACACTGTAATATATCTGATCAAAAATAATCTTAAGTGCTAGCAGCAGAGTGTCTGTATGCCTGAGAGACTCGTAAGATGACCTAAACAAAATCTATTTGTCTTCTAGAAAGGAATATCCTAAGGTTTGGCTAGAGGGGCCCAGGAACAAAATGCTGGGTATTTGAGTAAAGTAGTAACAGTTAACCTGACTCTGTCCTCAGCTCAGCTCTAAGGAACAAAAGCACATGCTTAAGGAGAGAAAAAGCAATAAGAAAAAAATTTTAATAATCTTTCATCATTCCTATAAAACTGATGCATAAGAAATATAGCTTTGAATTATTTTGCAATTAGTTTTGCTTGATGGATTTCAAACCAAATTTTTTAATAAAAATATATTTTAATTTTTAATCTCAACAGATGTTTTCAAATTGCTATGCAAAATGGTTCTAATTTACTAACACATAATAGTAAGAGTCTGCTTCTAATAGGTCTCTTTGAAAGACACTTTGTCCCTAAAAAAGCTGAGGGGAATGACTTTAGCCGAAGTTTAGATGTCTTCTATCTTTGCAATTAATTGAGCTCCAAAGTGAGCCCATTCTTTAGATGGAAGAGTCCTTGGACATAAAGTTAGCTTTTTACCAGGGCTGTCTTAACTAAAGACAGCGCAGCTTATTTGACATTTGTTGAGTTCCAGCCATGGAAGACCAAGCTAGACTTTCTCTATAGGCTGGTTTATAATCTAATGCCAGAATCTAAAGAAGCAATGAATAAGAAAGCAAGGAAATCACAAAAGCTACGGAGTTGATAGATTGATTTGTATTTGATGTTCTCAATGAACTCTGCCTCAGATGCAAAGTACCACACTGCAGGAACAAATTGGCTATTAGGAAAAAGCTTCATGTTCTAACTGGAAAGGGAATATGCTTTTTAATGTTTTTAATAGCACAGAATGAAGAGAGGGAGCAAAGAAATAAAAAGATGCTTTAGAAACAATTAAGAAAACAGTGTAGAAAAGATAACGGAGAAATGAAACACAAATAAAAGCTAGATAGTACCTGGGATTTAAAATTTTAAAAGACGGGTGGATTAGATTGGAGAATAAAACTTTGAAGCGGTGAAGTTATTCTGAAGATGGTAAAGAAAAAAAATGGCATGATGCAATTCAAGAAGCTCAAATATTGAAGAACTACTTGTGAAAGTTCTTCTACATGGTCCAATAAAGGCTGGGGGTAAGACAAGAAGTCCTAGTCTCTTATCTCAGAATATTAAAGCTTGTGATTACTGAGTACTCACTGCAGTGCAGATAGCTGTAAATCCGACTCACAGTGTCTTTTACACGGTAAGGTAATTTATTACCTGACATAGTTGGAATGTGCAGTCTTTTTTTTTGTCTTTTTTTTTTTTAATTATACTTTAGGTTTTAGGGTACATGTGCACAATGTGCAGGTTTGCTACATATATATCCATGTGCCATGCTGATTTCCTGCACCCATTAACTCGTCATTTAGCATTAGGTATATCTCCTAATGCTGTCCCTCCCCCCTCCCCCAACCCCACAACAGTCCCTGGAGTGTGATGTTCCCCTTCCTGTGTCCGTGAGTTCTCATCGTTCAATTCCCACCTATGAGTGAGAACATGCAGTGTTTGGTTTTTTGTCCTTGCGATAGTTTACTGAGAATGACGTTTTCCAGTTTCATCCATGTCCCTACAAAGGACATAAACTCATCATTTTTTATGGCTGCATAGTATTCCATGGTGTATATGTGCCACATTTTCTTAATCCAGTCTATCATTGTTGGACATTTGGGTTGGTTCCAAGTCTTTGCTATTGTGAATAGTGCCGCAATAAACATACGTGTGCATGTGTCTTTATAGCAGCATGATTTATAGTCCTTTGGGTATATACCCAGTAATGGGATGGCTGGGTCAAATGGTATTTCTAGTTCTAGATCCCTGAGGAATCGCCACACTGACTTCCACAATGGTTGAACTAGTTTACAGTCCCACCAACAGTGTAAAAGTGTTCCTATTTCCCCACATCCTCTCCAGCACCTGTTGTTTCCTGATATTTTAATGATGGCCATTCTAACTGGTGTAAGATGGTATCTCACTGTGGTTTTGATTTGCATTTCTCTGATGGCCAGTGATGATGAGCATTTCTTCATGTGTTTTTTGGCTGCATAAATGTCTTCTTTTGAGAAGTGTCTGTTCATGTCCTTTGCCCACTTGTTAATGGGGTTGTTTTTTTCTTGTAAATTTGTTTGAGTTCATTGTAGATTCTGGATATTAGCCCTT
Organism: Hylobates moloch; assembly: GCF_009828535.3. Lineage (NCBI taxonomy): Eukaryota > Metazoa > Chordata > Mammalia > Primates > Hylobatidae > Hylobates > Hylobates moloch. The sequence goes on along the minus strand of NW_026652276.1, from coordinate 33,042,781 downwards.
TGTCAGATGAGTAGGTTGCAAAAATTTTCTCCCATTTTGTAGGTTGCCTGTTCACTCTGATGGTAGTTTCTTTTGCTGTGCAGAAGCTCTTTAGTTTAATTAGATCCCATTTGTCAATTTTGGCTTTTGTTGCCATTGCTTTTGGTGTTTTAGACATGAAGTCCTTGCCCACGCCTATGTCCTGAATGGTATTCAGTTAGGAAAAGAGGAAGTCAAATTGTCCCTGTTTGCAGATGACATGATTGTATATCTAGAAAACCCCATTGTCTCAGCCCAAAATCTCCTTAAGCTGATAAGCAACTTCAGCAAAGTCTCAGGATACAAAATCAATGTGCAAAAATCACAAGCATTCTTGTACACAAATAACAGACAAACAGAGAGCCAAATCATGAGTGAACTCCCATTCACAATTGCTTCAAAGAGAATAAAATACCCAGGAATCCAACTTACAAGGGATGTGAAGGACCTCTTCAAGGAGAACTACAAACCACTGCTCAGTGAAATAAAAGAGGATACAAACAAATGGAAGAACATTCCATGCTCATGGGTTGGAAGAATCAGTATCGTGAAAATGGCCATATTGCCCAAGGTAATTCATAGATTCAATGCCATCCCCATCAAGCTACCAATGACTTTCTTCACAGAATTGGAAAAAACTACTTTAAAGTTCATATGGAACCAAAAAAGAGCCCGCATCGCCAAGTCAATCCTAAGCCAAAAGAACAAAGCTGGAGGCATCACGCTACCTGACTTCAAACTATACTACAAGGCTACAGTAACCAAAACAGCATGGTACTGGTACCACAACAGAGTCATAGATCAATGGAACAGAACAGAGCCCTCAGAAATGATGCCGCATTTCTACAACTATCTGATCTTTGACAAACCTGACAAAAACAAGAAATGGGGAAAGGATTCCCTATTTAATAAATGGTGCTGGGAAAACTGGTTAGCCATATGTAGAAAGCTGAAACTGGATCCCTTCCTTACACCTTATACAAAAATTAATTCAAGATGGATTAAAGACTTAAACGTTAGACCTAAAACCATTAAAATCCTACAAGAAAACCTAGGAATGTGCAGTCTTAAGATGGGTTTCATGGTGGTTTGATTTAGAGACAGCAGGTTCACTAAGAATCTGTTTTTTGTTTTTCTTTTTGTCTTTTAACTTTTCCTGTCCATTGTCAACTTCATAAAGATACCTCCTTTCCTCAACATATCATTGATGCCAGTGCCAATAGTTTCCAGGGCTCCCTGTTTCCGCATTCATGTTTACAAACAGAAATAGTGGATGCTTTCCCAAACCATGGAACAAAAGACCTAGTTTTCACTAGTATTGGACTAGCATAGATAACTTATCTATCTTTTAGCCAATTACTGAGACAAAGGGTACAAGATTATGCTAACTGGTTTAGGTGTATTAAGATTCACTTTGAAATTCTGAATGCAAACACTCAAAAAGTAGGGATAACACACAGGAAAATCTAGGCATTATTAGGAAAGGAGAAGGAAAGACTGATGCTGGGGCTATGCAGGCAAGGCAAAATATGTTCACTATACCATCCTAATAAGTAGTAACAATCATGTACAGAACTAATTCCAACTCAAGGCACAGCTATTTAATAGTAAGTACACTACAATCAGAAGGGTGAACTGTATGTGGGAAATTTTTAGTGTAAACTCTATCTCTTCCACCTCCATGGGAATATTTAGTTTGCCTTTATTCAAAGAGAGCTTCTATGCCCTTCATATTTTCATTCAGTTTTTTAAATTGCACTGTGGTTGGAACTATATATCAATACCAGGTAAAAGGAATCAATATATTTTCCTGCTAAGGGTGTGCTACACCATCCATGTCTTTTTCTCCCATGATTGTCAATATTTATGTAAATATTATAATATGAGGTTTTGCGTTAGAAGACGGAAACCCTTGTAACACAATTTAAAAAATGATGCTGCTACATCTGTTTCATTTCTACTGCCAGATTTTGTAGCCCTTTGCTGACTCCCTCCCACCTCAAATATCACAGCACCAAACTTTATATTAGGGGCTATTTTGAGCTAATCAGCTGTAGCTGCCAATGAGTAGGATATTGGCAAGTTGTTGATTTGGAAAATTAAGTAAAAGAAAAGACAAAGAAGATTCCAGAAGGGTTTTGAAGCGTTACAGAATTACAATGGTGATGCTTTCTGAATATTTAAATATAGGAATCAAAAGGTGCTCAACTTTTGTATTTTGAGCTTAAATATTAATGAAGATGCTCACTGCCTAGTAAATGAAAGTATATATCCCCTAAATATCTTTTCTTCCAATTTCATTAGACTTATTTGCAGCAGAGGTCACTTATTCCATCCTACCTCTTTGAAGAATAAAGTGTTTATATCAAACAAAACAAATAAAAAGAAAAGCCTGATTTCCCCACAGGAGCATGGTTATTAGGAAACCTAAGAAAGTTCTGCTTCAGTCAGAGCCTCCTAGGACCATGGCCATGTCCTGGTCACATTTAGAAGCATTTGTCCTCACAGCTTGCTACAAATAAGGTTCCAGATTATTTGCCAGTGCACAGGGGTAATTCTAGGCCAGGAAGAACATGTCTTTCTTTGCTTCTATTTACATGGTCTGTGGAAAAGGGGGTGGAAATGCTCTGTGTTCAGTAAGAACTGAAATGAAACAAAACAAAACATAATTATTAACTAAACAGAAATTATTAGAGAATATGAATCATTTTATCCCAAAGAGATAAATGAATTTCTAATTTGGCTCTGCTGAAGAAACAAGTTTGAATTCAATGCTCCCTTACTAATTCCAAAGGTGCAAACATCTTTACAGGCCCAAATGAAATCAAACTAAACGAAATGATAAAAAAGGAATCAGAGTCTTGTTTTATCTCAGATCTAGTAGCTAAGAGAGGCTGAACACAATTAACAGGCAAAGGGTATTTGAGAAGACAATACATTCTAGATCTTGGGCTTTTTGTTTGTGTGCATTTTAACTTCCTCCCTAAAAGGAGGCTCCAAAACCACATTTCCAATACACATGACACCTCTGATATGCTTTCGGCTTCACTGGCCCCAAGGGTGGATCAAGAGTGTGGAGAGAGTAAGGGTTCAATCTTTGTAAACTGTAATCCTTAGAACTACCTTGTGTCAGCTTCCAATGTTGCACATCAAAGAACCGCCTTATCCCCAGAGAGAGTTTTTGTTTTTATTTTTTGTTTTCAATTCTGCTCTAAATTTCTATTACTGGGAGTAAAGGAATGCTGAGAGACTCTTGAAGTAATGAATGTACTTGTATTATTACAAGTGATGTTCTAATATATTTTCTTCTTGTGGCAAACATTCCTCTATTGCATCTGTGCCTCTACCCACTCCAGTTGTTCTGCAGGTTATCAGAAGTGACACTGATGTGCTGTAGTTGACCGGTACTGCCATATGAGACTGATTATTAAAGTTGTGGGAATTTTATGAGCTGGTTATTAAAATATTGTCAGCTTGAAATAGGTCAGAGCAGAAGTATTTCTACTACAGGAACTGCCAGTTGCAGTGGTTCGTCTATTAACGGCATCATCTGTTGGGAATAAGTCTAAACTTCTCTTACTCTAACCCAGGCTTCCTTCCCAGAACAACCCTTCCTGAAATATGAAATGAGAACTACGGAAAGGTTAATTCATTCTCAAAAGGAAAATATGCAATTTTATATAAATAACCCACTAAATGAAAGTATTCCTTATGTTAGAAAACTATATATGCTTGATCGCAAATATCTGGATCCATAAATTGGGAAATATTAACACTATTTAGTAACTATTTTTTATTATTTAGCATGTCTGGAAAATGATATATTCTGACTCATTAAATATTCTCAGTTATTTTTTAAAAATAACCAAAATGCCTAGATCTGTATTACCAATTTTGAAGAAATAAAATATGAAAGATATACTTGATAAAACTGTACAAGATACAATTTGATTTTGTCACGATTCAGATGGTTCCTCACTAATTAAGAATCACCATTATGAGCAGTGTGTTTCATCATATTTTAGTTGTTTAGAGATTACTGGTGAATGGCATGTCAGGGACAAAATGCACGTATATATCAGAAAAGTGATAGTGAAGAAATTCAGATTTCAGGAGAAGTTTTTAAAATGAAAATGTCTTCCTTCTCTAGCATATATTTTCCTGCCTACAGAGTTTATAATCTTGTAGGCAACTTTGGCTTTTCTCCTTCTTGCTTCCTTATCTTTCATATTTTGATACGGATATTACTATGCATTGTACTGTTGCATTTACCTCTTTACTCATTTCTCAGCTCTAATCCCTTAACACCTGAACAAATGCCTCCTCTTCACTGGACTCCCTTTATTCTTTATATGATTGCAGTCACTTTCTCCTTTAAATATAATGTTGATAGTGTCACTTTTGCGTGGTGACTCTCAACTGCTTGTCAAATTAAATAAAATCCCCTGGCACTGCTTTTAACACTCTCCACTTACTGGTATTTCTCTTCAGCTCTGTATGGGCCAGACACTCCCATGGCATCTCAGAGCCATGCACCATGAGGAACAGTAGAATGATTCCATGTGAATGGTAAAGCAATGATAATAACTTGACCCAAAGGAGCCTTCCAACGGAAGTCAAGCCAGCTGTTACTTGTGTGGTCAAAAACCATGATGGCACCTACAAGACATGTGATTTTGAGTATTAAGTTACTTAATCTCTCTGTGCTTTATCTATAACGTGAGCTAATTGTAATAGTAACTACCTCATAAGGTTGTTGTAAGATATAAATGAATTTAATACAAGTAAAACATTGAGAGCAATGTCTGGCACATACAAGATACTCAGTGATAGTCAAGCATACTATTTGTATTATCATCATCTTCATGATCATCATCTCCACTTCACATATGTGGGAAACATGGCACAAAGTTCTATTCATGCGTAACAAGTATGTATCTCTCTTCTCCATCCCATTGTTAGGGTCTCTGGCACATAAGGTCTTTTGTTGTTGTGACATAAATCTCTATAATGCTCTGTGTAGCACCCTGAACTAACTGTTTAAATCAACCCATGCTTTCTTGTGGATGCAGAGCAGAACTATACCTCTTCCATAAACTTAACAAATTATTCTTTGTTATACAAGCTATAAACTGCATAGTTAAATGAATATGGACTAGCAAAGATTCATTTAGCTAACAGTTCCAGTATCCACTGGTACCTGTGGAAGGATAAAATTCATACTATAAACTATGTTTTAAGTAGTTGAAAATGCTCTGGGTGATTTGTTGGTAACATTATACACTGTCAAGTATGAGAAACAAGTGAAAATTAGAAATACATTTAATACTGATGAAGATTTGTGCAATTTCATGTAAGTGGATGAGTGGCTGATAATGGGAAAGCAGCTCCTATGGAGCAGGTTAATAAACGTCCTGTCCCAAAGAAACCACTTGGAAACCTAAGCTTATGTTACAGAGAAGTGAAACCATGGCTCCAGCTACAAAATATAAAATGCATCAGGTCCTTCAAAGACTTTCCTTTCATATCAGGCCTAAATCTCAGTTCTGTATACAATAAAATGCCACCCCATGAAACTTCCCTCTCCTCCTGATCAAGTAGAGTCCCTGCCCGTCTCTGACCTGTGGTTGTTTAGAATTTGGAAACTTGTAGAGCAATTGAAACACACGGATCCAATAGGATTAGTGTCCTTATAAGGAGAGACATCAGAAACTCATGTCCTTTCTCTGCCATGTGAGGACACAGAGAGAAGGCAGCCAAATACAAGCCAAGAAATGAGCTCCTAGCAGAAAGAGAATCAACTAGCACCTTGATCTTGGAATTCCCAGCCTCCAGAACTGTGAGAAATTACATGTCTGCAGTTTAAGCCACCCAGTCTACAGTATTTTTTTATGGCAGGCCAAGCTGACTAATACATCCCTCTGCTTCCAGAAGAGTTAAGAGCAGCGCATTGCCTGCTGATTGGATATGTTTCCATTGCATATTGCATCTTCAAGAACCAGTGTGGGTTTGAAGGGGAACTTTCTTACATGACAAGGGAAATTAATTTTATTCTTGTTGGACTGAGAGACAAGTTCAGCAAGCATGCGAAGCAAAAGAGACTGAAATTAAATTTAAAAATAAACATCAACTGATATTTTTAATAAAGGAAGAGATTCACCTACCAGGAAGCTTGATTTCTCATTCTTAAATATAACATTGACAAACTTCTTAACCTCTCTTAATACCTTTTCTTGTCTAAGAGACTTACTTTCTTCACCTGTAAAAAAGAAGTAATAATATTTGCCCTCTCACTATAAAAACACTGGTATGAGAATAAATTAGAAATGGATGGAAAAAAAGCTCTGCAAACTCTAAAACAAACTTTAAGAAACATACAAATGAGGTAAGTTTTCTTAGGTTTATTGAGAAAGGATTCTAAAAACGTTTAATATAAAACATAGTCACAAATTATAGACTGTATTTTCAGGGTACTGTACCCTTCCTTATTACAAAACACTATCAAGTTGATCAAAATTATCAAGTTGATTAAAATTCTAACCTCTAGGCCGAGTGCGGTGGCCCAGGCCTGTAATCCCAGCACTTTGGGGGCCAAGGTGGGTGAATCATCTGAGGTCAGGAGTTCGCCACCAGCCTGGCCAACATGGTGAAACCCTGTCTCTACTAAAAATACCATATATATATATATATATATTATATTAGCTGGATGTGGTGGCAGGTGTTTGTAATCCCAGCTACTTGGGAGGCTGAGGCAGGAGAATCGCTTGAACCCGGGAGGTGGAGGTTGCAGTGAGCCGAGATCGTGCCACTGCACTCCAGCCTGGTGACAGATGACAGAGTGAGACTCCATCTCAAAAAGAAAAAAAAAAAATTGCTGATGCCTGTATTTTGATTCCAAGAATTGAAATACATTCTGTTCTGCTCTATGTGATGTGTGATTCTCCTTGGCTTAGGAACAACCTGGGAGTATCTATTTGGGATGGCAGAGGTACAAAAGAGCTAAAGGAAACGTCAAAAAAAAAACAAAACTGACATACGTAAACTTCCGTGCTCGTTTCACTGGCCAAAGCAAGCCACATGATCACACCCAACCTCTCTGTTTTGTTATTGGTTCTTCCATCCAAAGTCAATCTTTTATTCTCTGCTTTATGATGCTGAGGATGGAGCTCTGCAAACGTATTGTTCCTTTTCTAGCTACTCTCTGGCAATAGAAGATGCTAAAGGGAAATTGGAGGAGTGGAGTAGGGAGGAGGGACTTGTTTCTGCTTGTTTTGCTTCCTGTTCTGTCAGTGGCACCACAACAATGCTTTTTATCTGAAAGTTTCCATTTTTTTTCCTCTGAAACCTCAAAACCAGCTGTGCTGTACTCCTTCAAAAATACTGACAGCTAGCCAATGCCTCCTCCTCAGAGGTACGTTCTTTTAGGAGACACAAGCCCTGCCAGTTAACTCCCTCTCTCAGATGTCCTGGCTCAACTCCAGGGGTCCTTTCTCTAAACTCCTGAGGAATTAGCACCAAGCTGGGGAGCAGCCCTTCCTCTGAGGTAGGGAGGTTTCATTTCTGTAGGGTTTCTTATCCAAGCTTCTAGCTTCAAATGCTCCAGCATCTCCCCTTTGGTCTGCTAACCTGAAGACTGATAGCTGCATTGTATAAGGAACATCTGTTTACTTCAGTGTCACCTCTTGGCTTTTCTGTTCTTCTGTACCTGTTTAACCTTTTTCTTTTAAGAATGTCTCTATACTAAACTAGAAGCCATGTGTTTTTCTTTACTAGGCACTTACTAATTCTTGGAATCAGGATTTTAAAATATGAGACTCTGAGAAGACTATGTTTGAAACACAGAAGATTCTGTAGGGCTCCTTTTAGTACTTCGATGTCAAGGACCCTGGTAAAGATAAGAGAAACAGGAAATGTGTTGTGGAAGAAAAAATGTATAAATATCAACTATGGCTTTGTAACCACTTATAAAAACTAGAACTGTAGAAACAAGGTAAAATTTCTTACTTGCGTTTAAGTACATGTTTGTGTGGATAGATCATAGATAGGTAAAGACATCAGCGACAAAGAAATCAAACAATGAACACCAAAGAGCCTTCCCAGATGCAACTAAACATTCAGACTCACAAAGCTATCACTTGGCTCTGACCTAGTTAGAATAATATAGGACAGGAACCCAGCTTGCTAGGAGGGCAGAAATTATCAGTGTTTTAATCCCTTCAGGCAACTGTAACAAAATGCCGTGAACTGGATAGCTTATAAACAACAGAGATTTATTTCTCACCATTCTGGAGGCTGGGAAATACAAGATCAAGGTACCAGAAGATCTTGCGTCTGGTGCAGGCCCACTTACTCATAAAGGTGTCTTTTTGCCATCTTCACATGGTGAAAGGGGTGACAAAGCTCCTTTGGGGCCTCTTTTAGAAGGGCACTAATATCCTGAGGCCATAGCCCTCAAGATCTAATAATTTTCCTAATACCAATCACCTTGGGAGTTAAAATTTTGGCTATGAGTTTTTCTTTTTCTTTTTTTGAGACAGTCTCGCTCTGTTGCCAGGCTGGAGGGCAGTGGTGCGATCTAGGCTCACTTCAAACTTCGCCTCCTGGGTTCAAGTGATTCCCCTGCATTTTTAGTAGAGACAGGGTTTCACCATGTTAGCCAGGATGGTCTCCACCTCCTGACCTCCTGATCCAACTGCCTTGGCCTCGCAAAGTGCTGGGATTACAGGCGTGAGTCACCGCGCCCGGATGGCATATGAGTTTTTCGGGGAACACAAAGATTCAGACCACAAAAGTCCATCATTCCTGTCTACAACCTATCTTCTTATCCTCCCAGATTTCTGCCCCTCCAGGTGACAGCTCTGGTGCAAAGAGCCAAGATCCCCAATGGGTAGAAAAGGGAAACAATCTACCTAATGCTTCATATTACACAATATCCACTTTTCCTTTCAGTCTCTCAATACTTTTTAAAATGAATTACTTATAATAAATTTTCTCTGTTGAATAACTAATACATGTTAAGTCATTTCCTAACATTGAATTACCTACATTAAAATAATGTTACTTCTGTTTTTCTTATTAGACTCCCAACTGCTATATTCAATACATTTCGCTCTGCCCACAGAGGCAGGCATGCACACTAATCCTAAGGGCACAATGACACTAGTAATATTTATTTATTTATTATTATTTATTTATTTTTGAGACAGAGTCTCACTCTGTCGCCCAGGCTGGAGTGCAGTGGCGCGATCTCGGCTCACTGCAAGCTCTGCCTCCCGGGTTGACGCCATTCTCCTGCCTCAGCCTCCCGAGTAGCCGGGATTACAGGTGCCTGCCACCACGCCCAGCTAATTTTTTTTTGTATTTTAGTAGAGACGGGGTTTCACTGTGTTAGCCAGGATGGTCTCGATCTGACCTCGTGATCCGCCTGCCTCGGCCTCCCAAAGTGCTGGGATTACAGGCGTGAGCCACCGCGCCCGGCCGACACTGGCAATATTTAAATGATAAATACAGAAGTAAACATATGTAAAGGCATTAAAATTATAACAATTTAAAGCTCCACATACATAAAAAGTTTAAACTTTCTTGGAAAAAAATCATTTCAGCTTTTACTTTGTAATTTTGTCTTATTCTGTTTAGTTTGATTTTGTGAGTGGAGGATTCATTGCACAGTGATTGAACTAGTCATGATTTACGAATCCATAAAAATTCATCCTCAAATACACACATCTATTTCACAATGCATATATACACCCATAGTGAAATGACAAAGTAGCACAGCTATAAACAGAGCTTGTATCTGCAACCCTTGAAGAGGGTGTTTTGGCATAACGTGACACATATAAAATGACTTTGTTCTCTCTTGTTTCACTTGAGTTCAAATGTCTATTTGAGTTTGCAGCCATTTTCAAACCTGGCTGGTCTTTTTAAAATCAAGGGTACATTTAAAATTAATTTTGTATGCCCTTCTTAACATCCGCTGATTTATATTGTACACCTCCAGACAATACCAGTTGTTTCCTTTACAATTGTCATACATAGTTCAAACCCCAAGCCCTCCAATTATTTGTCTTTAATTTGCTGGTGTTTGTAACTTTACATATGTATGTGTGTACACATGGAGGTATGCCTCACTCTTAGGCTTATGTCTTGGAGCATTAGGGGAAGGGATCACAGCAGGTGGCAAACAATGATCTTCAGAAATGGGCTTGTTGATACTGAAAGTTTTTTATCTGCTGACATAATCCTGAAACCTTGTGATACAAGGCAAAATGACACCCATGTTCCAATTTTCTTTTTTTTTTTTTTTTTTTTTTTTTGTGTGAGGTCATACATTTTCTTTTCTTTTTTTTTTTTTTTTTTATTTTTATTTTTTATTATACTTTAGGGTTTTAGGGTACATGTGCACAATGTGACAATGTGCAGGTTTGTTACATATGTATCCATGTGCCATGTTGATTTCCTGCACCCATTAACTCGTCCTTTAGCATTAGGTGTATCTCCTAATGCTGTCCCTCCCCCCTCCCCCCACCCCACAACATTCCCCGGAGTGTGATGTTCCCCTTCCTGTGT